>NW_008588176.1:0-253 GCF_000691845.1 Merops nubicus
CAACATGCTGCTCCCATCCAGTCTTGGTGCCAGCAGCGTTGCCCCAGTGCCCACCTTGGTGCCCATCCCTGTATATGCCAGTGTGTTCCCAAAGACCTGGCCCTACTGATGCCCACCCCAGTGCCACCTGTGCCCATCCTGGTGCCTGTCCTGTGTCACCAGTCCCCACGGTGGGGTGCACGTGGTGGTGCCCATCAGGACTAGGTGCCACCACCATTTGCCCTGGTGCCCATCCCAGTTCTGCCAATGTTTG
>NW_008588177.1:0-7224 GCF_000691845.1 Merops nubicus
CTAAAGGATTCTATGATTCTAAAAATTGCCTGGATGGCCAGGCCTAAAAAGTTGTGGGGAATGGATTTAAATCCAGCTGGCAACCAGTCACAAATCATGTTCTCCAGGGCTCCTTATTAGGGCCAATTCTCTTTGTCAATGCTTAAGTAAGTTTGCTGATGACACCAGGTTAGACATATGTGTCTATCTGCTTGAATGTAGAGAGGTCTTATGGAGGGATCTGGACAGGCTGGATTGATGGGCCAAGGCCAGCTGTATGAGGTTCAACAAAGCCAAGTGTGGGGTCTTGCAGCTGGGTCAAAACAACTCTTGCAATTCTACAGGCCTGGGGAAGAGTGTGGGATTACTGATCAACAACTGGCTAAATATGAGCCAGTGAAAACCTGCTGAGCAGAAAAAGACTTGGGATTACTGATCAACAACTGGCTAAATATGAGCCAGCAGTGTGACCAGGTGGACAAGGAGGGCAACGGCATCCTGGCCTGTGTCAGAAATAGTGTGTCCAGCAGGAGCAGGGAAGTAATTGTCCCTCTGTACTCGTCAATAATGAGACCACACCTCCAGTAGTGTGTTCAGTTTTGGGTACCACAGTATAAGAAGGACATTGAGGTGCTGGAGCATGTCCAGAAAAGGGCAATGAAGCTGGTGAAGGGCTTAGAGCACAAGTCTTATGAGGAGTGGCTGAGGGAACAGGAGTTATTTAGCCTGAACAAAAGGAGACTGAGGGGAAACCTTCTCACTCTCTATAACAACCTGAAAGGAGATTGTAGAGAGGTGCAGGGCAGTCTCTTACAAGTAATAAGGGATAGGACAAGAGGAAATGGCCTGAAGTTGCACCCTGAGAGGTTTAGGTTGGATGTTAGGAAAAATTTCTTCATTGAAAGGGCTTTAAATCACTGGAACAGTCTGTCCAGGGCAGTGGTTGAATCACCATCCCTGGACTTGTCGATATGGTGCTTAAGGACTTGGTTTAACAGTGGACTGGTAGAGTTACGTTAATGGTTGGACTTGATGATCCTAAAGGTCTTTCTCAATCTAAATAATTTTATGATTTGATAATTCTATTCTATACTATTGTCAAAAATCATTTCTCTCTTCCAAATGCTAAGCAAAATTTAGACAAACTGATCAGGCACAAATCTATAGGACCCAATGGGATAGGCCCATGAGTGCTGAGGGTGCTGACACTGTAAGGCCACTCAATTATTTTTTTAAGGTAATAGCAAGCAGAAGAGGATCTTGAGGCTTGGAGGAAAAAAATGATCACTGTCATCTTCAAGAAAGGCAAGAAGGAGGATCTGGTGATCTTCTAGTGAGCTGCTGAACTTCACCTCAATCCCTAGGAAGGTCATGGAGTAAATCAGCTTGCAAACAGTTTTCTAATCATATGAAGGAGAAGGTGACTCTTGGGAATTGTCAACATGGATTTATGAAGTGGAAATCATGCCTAGTCGACCTGATTATGACCTTCTATGATGAAATGGCTAGCAGGGGGATGAAGGGAACGTGGTAGGTCTTGTATAACCTGACTTTAGCAAAGCTTTCCACAATGTCATAACACTTCTGTATATAATCAAGATAAAAAGCAGTTTAATGTACTTGGTGATTTGAGAGAAGGCAAAGGAAAAGGAGATAGATTACATTTTCCATTGCTTCCTTAATGGGCAATTGTAAAATGATTTAAGACATAGCAGGAATAATCCACAGAAGGCTTGTGAACAATGTTATGTTAATACATTGACGCTTTGCTGGCTAATTCTATAGTGCTGTAAATACCTTTCAGAACACTCCCCCTCATATGGTTTCACAGATGCTTTCACAACATATTAAAACATCCCTTCTCCAGAGGAGGAGACCTTCATTTCTACTGGGAAAGGTAGTTAGAAAAAAAAAAAAACAGACCAGAAAAAGCAAAACAGCAATGAGAAGAAACCAGACTATCTTGTATTGCCTGTTTTTCTGAATCTTTTCATGTTCCTAGAAGTTAGCCTTCCTGACAGTACAGTTCTCTTTCTCGCCACAAATATCTCCCAAACACCAAATTAATCTTATATTAATGTAATATTCTTTCCCCCCCCCCCATTTTTTTCTCTATATTTCCCATCCATGTGATAATTTTCAGATTTTTCCCCTCTGCCTGATCAGTTTTGCAATCCGAAAACTCTCAAAGCTGTGGAGTCTTGTGTTCTTACAAATGGTCTTTGCATACCATGCAGCTCTCCCTCACTACTGCTTGCAACAGGCTTTCTTGTAAACTTAAAGGCACACATTTAGTTTCACACATCCTTCCCTCAGTTGTCCCTACTTGTTAACTGCATACCCTTTTTTTTCCTCTTCACGTTCATAGCTTTCTCATCTGTTTCATAGCTCCCATCTGGTTTTTATTGTGCTTTTCCTCCATGAAAGATAAAACTCTAACTAAATAGAAAGCTATGCAAAGCACCACCAAGACTGAGGATTTTCTAGTTGATTTCCTTCCTTCTCTCTTATCCACTGCTAATTCTTTCTTTTGTCTCCTTTCATATATTGTAGTTATGCGTAATGAAACTCCTTGGGGGCAGAGATTATAGCTAATTTATATGCTTGTACAATATTTTAGAACACTAGAAGATTAAATAACAATATATGGGGTTGACAAGGTAACTTAAGATAGGCAAAGAATTTTTGGAGACATATAGCTACTTTTACAGAGCATTTTCACAGACAGAGAACAGTTGTTGTTTTAGCACCAAAATATAATGAGAGATTTCCTACTAAGTTTAAGATATGAAGGTCACAGAGTAGAATTTACTTTAGAGTTTAGAGTTCTTGAGATGTGTTCTCCCTAACCTCTTCTATAAAAATCTGCTCTTCCATATTGAAGACCTACAGTGGATTTTTATTTTAATTTTAACTATGAATTGAATTTCTAGAGGGATTTTTTTTTTTGCAGAGACTTCAAATAAAGAGGACTATTTAATACCTTGGTATCATGACCTGAACTTCACTAGGCCCTAAGCCTTGTTCTTCATATCTTTAAAAATACTAGGGAAAAATATAACCTGTTTATAATCATCCCTAAAAATGATTGTTTGTATCTTCCAATAATTCCTATAAGCTCAGATGAAAAATGAAGTGGATCATTTTCTTATCTTCTAAGAATCAGAGGGACTCCACTGGCATCAATGTGATTATGACAAATGTTGATATCTGAGAATCCTTAAAATAAACTGTGGCTCAGACTGAATACATCACCAGTACAGTCACAAAACCACCCTAAAGATGGATTTTTAAAAGTAGATAAGAAAATAGGTAAGTTTTGAAAAGAAGTATAATTCCAAGGAAAATAATGATACATCCTTACAATTTTTTCATCGTGACAAATCATAAAACAAGATTTGTTAATAAAGGCATGGAAATGTCATAGACATTTTTTTCTAACTGGGTCATGAAAACCACAGAAAGATGACTTTGCTTGAGACAGAAATTGTTCTGTTTTGCACAGTCCTCATATACAGTATGGTAACCACACTCAATTACTTTAAACATTAAAGAACAGATACATCTGAAAGACTATTTCTAGAGAGAGCCCTTTGTTTGCAATTTCCATGCTTAAAGGTGAAACCCCTTATTGAACCTATGAAGTAAGTGATGACCCCCCAAAAAAAATACACAGGAAGAAAAAAATGAGGAAAAAAAAGACTGTAGGGTAAGATGAGAAACTGCAGCTCTAGAATGTGTTTAAATGACAAGATGGTTCAGTGGGGACTAAGTATTTCTGGTAAGAGGAAAAAGAAAAGCCAAAAATGTTAACATCAAATCATGACTGTACAGAAGCTATTATTATTTTGTGCATAAACAGAATTAACCAAGTCAGAATGCATAGCTCTATTTCACAGCTGGCTTGATTTTAGGCAGGTTATTTTAGGAACTATTAAAATACAGTAATAGGAGAGGGGTTTTCTTCAACATTTAAGACATGCAGAAGTGCTTTTGAACCATTGCATGGATGATTAGCGCACTAACTTGGGCCGTTTACGGAATCTTGGTTCAATGCTACAATCATGTAGCAATATCAATTACATGAGTAACTGTTATTGCTCAGAAGCATATTTTCAGAATCAGGTCCTGTTTATTTTTTTCCTAAATTATTTGAGATTTTAAGACCAAAAGGAAGCTTTACTATGAAATAGACTTCAGCTGAAAACTCAACGCCATTTTTACCTGCCACTGTATTTAATCTACAGGAGTATTTTCTGATGTTTATTTAAGCCCCTGTTGTCTTCATTTTCCTCCTTCACCCCTGTACCCTTACTGCTTCCTCCTCGTTGCTTGCTTTGGCAGCAGCAGACAACATCTATTGCCCTGAGCACAAAGTCCAGAGCCTGCTATGGCTTATTCACCTGGACTGCCCTCTTTACCACATGCCTCAGGTAACGCTTGAACAGCTCACTGCTGGCATGCACTGCTGAAAAACTGTGACAGAGGGTATAGACATGTTTGCATCTCCAGTTCAAGGATCACAGGAGCTTCCTTTGCCTGCTTCAAGTCCTCTGACATAAATCAGTTCTCACCTATTTGTGCCTTTTTCCTGCAGGGTCTTTTATCTGTGTCCCCTTGACACTCAGGCCTGGCTCTTATCTAACTGATTCATAGTGTGGGCAGGAGGTATTTCTCTATTCCTGAAAGACTATGTAAACTTATTTCTTCTAAACAGTATCCACCTTCTAATTTTCTGTCCTGTGCCTGCACTGTTTCTGCTGAATAAAAAGTTGAGAAAGGTGTATTACCTATTCTAGCCAAACTTTACAATTACTTCAAGGTTTAATGTGGAATCTTAGTTTAAAGCAATCTAGAAAACCAAGTCTTGAAATACTGAATTGTAGTGTTGTGTAAAACCTGGGCTTGGTATATACACATCTTTGATGCAGGTAGGGATTTGTTATTTTTGCCTTTGGGCATTTTATCCAGTCAAGGAGAGCCAGCTGCTCCTTTTTAGGGTAAAGAAAGCTCTTGGAATGTATTCTAGAGTGAGGTATCATGCATTTTCAGAATGCCAGAAATGTAAAGTAAACAGATGAGAAAATTATATGCAATTTATAAAGTGCTGAGGAGTAGCAGGAAAGAAAACTTCATGTAATCACAAAAAATAAATAGTATGTCTCTATTAGAAGGTAACTGCAATTACTTACCTGTGGTACATTTTTGGAATGTACTTAAAAATGTTGAGAATTCATATAAAATATTTAAACAAACCGATGTTTTGTTGTTCAGAATTCATGTGAAATTTAATGTTCTTAACAAAAAGGAAGCAAAAGTATGGTTTCAAATGCAACACAAGTGACCAGTGTATGGTTATTTATATAAAATGGAAGATTTACAGTATTATCACCATAGTTACCTCCCATGTTTTTCTTTTAAAATTTCTGATAACACCTTGGGTTTTGACATAATCTCTTAAAATTGAATTAATTTTACCTACAGTCTTTGCTTTTTTTCACATTATCCTGATATCTCCCATTCTTATCAGTATGTTCTTTCTTGTACTTTCTTGTCTGATTATATTGAGCTTTGAGAACCTAGATTTTAGAGGATTTTTTTGTTTGTTTTGTACTAGGATACCTATTGTTTAAATACAATTGTGGTCACTGTACTACTTCAAGGAGTTAGACTAAGTCAAAATGTTAATAATACTCATGTGGGCCTAATCACATCCTCTGAAAGTGAGTGGTGAAAGTGCCATTAATTCCAGTAGTGAAAAAATCAAACTATATGCTTTTAGAATTGAGAGTCTTCAAACAAAGCTAATTCTCTTATAAAGAACAAGAAAAAAAGTACTTGATATTGTAGCTGTGAAATATTTGAATGTTAGTTGCAAGTCCCTTCATCAGTGAATTTCAAGTTACAAACTCATACTCAAAATGGGTAAGGCGTTGAAACATCTATCTGTTAACAACTATGTTCTGGTTTTATACATCAGTAATTTGTTCTATTATCCTATCATGCTCTTATTTTTCTAAGTCCTTCTGATAAAGTCAGAGTTAAGTGGTTTTCTTTAAAGTTCCTCATACAATTTTTTATTTCCTATAATCCATACTAAAACCACAGTAACTGTGCTCCAGAATTTTTAATCAAACGTGTTTCATATATTTCCTAAAGAATCTGTTTTAATTTGAATTAATAGCTTCTTTCACCCACAGATTTTCAAGATTTTTTTCTAAAATTTTGTTTGCTTAAATTTGATCAAACAGTGGCATCCAGTGGGAAAGATAGATGTGTATTCCCATGGTATGTAGCTACTGATAGATGCATCAGCTATGCTAATTTTATAATTGGAAGAATGTTAATACCTTATGAGAAATCAAAAATATTTCTTTAATTTATAATAAGTACAGCAGACTTAGGAAGCTTCTTCAATCTTTGCAGCCCCATCAGGAGCATATCTTTAGCCAGTCTTTGATTCCTTTAGTTTTTACTGGACTGTTTTCTTCTCATGACAGCACAATTTGGATGATTTTCAGTTTCTGACAGTTGCTTCTGCTACTTTTATCTTCCCTGAACAAAAGGTACAGTATTGAATACAACCCACTCATGGGTTGATGACAAATACAGGTGATTAATGGTTTTGAAATCCAATTTATTGTGGACTGAATGTACATGCATACACTAGGCCTCAGTTATACCCAAGACCATTTAACTGTGTAGAAATTTTTAACACTTGAAGCTAAAAGAGAACCTTCAAGAATTCTACAGCAGAAGCAAGATAATGAAAGAATGAAATGTCTGCAAAACATTAATCTCTTTAACTCTTTAAGCTCAAGACATTCAAAGTCACTGGTATAAAAATATATATATATATATATATACACACTTCCTGTACCCCTGCTCTGCCCCCATTTTAACTGTCTGGAAACTCTTTGCTATTAAAATATAATCTAACCAGAATATGGTACTTTATATACATTAAACAAAAAACAAACAAACAAACAAAAACAAAACAAAACAAAATCAACACCAACAAACCACAAAACAAACATATACTTTTAAAAGGAAATTATGTGACTGTTCTTTGATGTTAAATACCCAGCGTTTTGCCAGTTTCCAGCTGAAATTGTATCAACACCAGGGTCCTGGGCAAATTGCATATAGCATAAAAGCTATTGCATTTGCACAAACTAATTTTAATAGCTTTGGATTACATCATAAACAGCCAAATTTATTGCTGCCCTGAGACAGGCCAGGGGT
>NW_008588178.1:0-272 GCF_000691845.1 Merops nubicus
CCGGCCCCGAGCCCACCCCCCTCGGAGTTTGCCACGCTCCGCCGAGCCCACACCTCTGCCCTTCCCTTCTTCCACAACCCCAGGCCACGACCCCTTCTTCGGGTCTCGGGGGTCCCAGCCCCATGGGGACACCCCAAACCAAGCCTGGCCAGGGCTAGAACAGCGTTTCCAAGGCTGGAGCTCAGCGCCCGAGGACTCGGGCTGGGTTCAGGTGTTGCCCAACCTCAGGGCGAGCACCCACACGCCCAGAGGTGGATGTTAAACCCCTGCCA
>NW_008588178.1:290-622 GCF_000691845.1 Merops nubicus
GCAAGCCACAGCCGGGTGAGCCATGCAGACATCTGCGTTCGTGTTGGCTCACACCACCAGCACCTCCTTCCCACGCCTTCCCCGGGTGCACCCCGGCTTCTGCCCCCTCCCCAGACCCTGCTCCAGCTGCGTGGGGGTTTTGCAAGCAGCAAACCAGCCGAGGCTGGCAGGGGAAGGGCAGCTCGGAGCACAGACAAGCCCTGCCCCTGCCCATTCTGAAACACCAGCACGCCCCCTCCCAAGCCCAGCTTTCCCTCCTGATTTTTAATTAGAACATTAAACGCTGCGAGGGCAGGGAAGGGTCAGCCAGCCAGGAGGTGGGCAATTACTGC
>NW_008588178.1:653-3998 GCF_000691845.1 Merops nubicus
ATGTTCCTTAGGTGATTCATCAAAGACTGGGATAAATAGGAAGGAGGGTTTTGTGGGAAAGGCACAAAACTGGGGAAGCGATGCTAAAAAAAAAAAAATAAATTAAAAATCAACCAGTAGCTTTGTCCTGACATCCCGAGGGGATCAGCAATAAACTAATCTTTGGACTTCAGTCTCCTTCTCTGCAATGGAAATAGTGATGGTTCAGTTTCTCACCAGCTTGGTTTGCTGCCCAAAAGGCACACTCAGCAGGGCAGAGACCGTCCTGTGCCATGGCCCATGCCTGGCACTGGGGTGGCTGTGCCAGCATCCCCGTGCATCTGCTGCCCCATCTGCTGTGGGAGCTGTTAAGGGAATGGGGGATCCAGGGGGAAACTATTCCCTGTTTCCCATTCCCAGTTGTACCCAGTTCAAGGCACAGCCTCTCCATCTCTGGGCAGCTGGGATCAAACAAGGTCACGGTCACAAATGCAAATGATCAGAGGTCTCTGTCTAGTGACTGGGGGAGATGATTTTCCACCAGACTGCAGGAGTTGGGTGGGTCAGGGGCATCTCCAGCTCAGGACAGGGCTTCCTCCTGCTGCCCAGCATGCCTGGACCTCCTAGGATGTACATCCCCTCTCAGAGGCTCCAAAACAGGGTGCACAGAAGGCCCCATGCCACTCCATCCCCCTCCTCAGCAACACAGGGGCTCCTCCACAGCCCCACACACCAGCTTTCCCAGTGAAGCACTTTGATTTCTTTCCCTGCAAGAGCTGGAGAGGTTGGAGCCTGCGACACTGCCCTAGATACAGCGAGACACTTCCCCCTCCACTCCCAAAACAGACACCCTCCGTGCCAGCACTTGCCTCACCAGGCACCAAACTCCACCACCCCCAGCCGCAGCCAGCCCCAGCCTCGGAGGTGCCGAGGGGCCTCTGAGAGGGAACTGAGCCCCAAAACCCAGCAGAACCCCCATGTGCCATAAATACTGAGGTGCTAATGGGGTAACTCACAGCCCTGTGGCAACCCGGCTCCTCCTGGGCCCCTCATTTTAGCCTCTGCTGTAGCTGGGGGTGCGAGCAGCGTGGGCAGCTCCAGCATCCCCACAGAACCCGTGTGGCTGCTGGGGGTACAGACCCCTCAGAAACCCGTGGCCAGGCTGCAGGGCCAGCTGACTGCTCCCACCCCTCATCCCAGACCCGGGCTGAAATCGCTGCACCCACAAATCCACTTGGAAAGCGTTTGCAGCTTCCCTGGCACATCACTCCCAGCACGGCGGGCACAGCACAAACCCCAGCCGTGGAACAGCCAGGGAGAACAGGGAACTGGGAGCAAGGCTGACTCCAGTTCTCCCTGGGCCAGAAACCCCCTGGACTCTGAGAACAGCACAGAACTGGGAGGCAGGGGGAAGCAGCTCAGGAGATACAGATCTTGTCATCACGGCGTGACTGCTTCAAGCACATCTTGTCCCAAAGTCACGCGCTGCCTCGGGCAGCCCCAGCACGGGGCCAAGGGACCCCTCTGTGCCGGCACAGGAGAAGGATCCATCCCTCCTGGTGCTTTATCAATCTCTCTCTGTGTTTTATCTGTCCCTCCTTGCATTTTATCAGTCCCTCCTGGTATTTTCTAAACCCGATCCTGTCGCCGAGCAAACACGGAGCAGGAGCTGAGCTGCCTGAATGAGAAAGGAATTCAGCCCTTGTTCCCTTCACGGGGAAGTAAAGCTCAGCGAGGCAAAGGTAACACCAAAACCCCACTTGAGATCCCAAATCATTAACAGAAATACATAACCAGAAGGGTTTCAGATGATTTCCTGCTCAAGCCGGAGTCCAGGCCAGCTCTGCTGATGACAGGTCCAGCTCCAGCCTGCAGAAGCAGAGGGAGCTCAGCTCCCTGCTCTGGGTATTTTTCATCCAGGAGCCACAGGGACCAGCCCAGGGCTCCAGCTCCCATTTGGCAGGGAAATGCTTTTTCACCTCATCGTTGCCCAGCTCTTCACCTCCCAAGGGCTTATGTTCCCATCGCTGCCGGAGTCAAAGTCAATGATGATATTGTCTTATGAAATCAAACCTTCCTTCTACAGGGAAATACGACCCCGCTGAAATAGTTTATCGGATCTTATGGAACGTTATTCGCCAGAGTAATTCTTCCAGTTGTCTCCAGGTGGAATAGCTGTGGTTGCAGACACACCTCTCTTTGTTCACAGAGCCGCTCACCGTTGCCAGGCCAGGCCAGCCAGGGGATGCCTGCTGCTCACATTTGCTGAAGTGTCACTCTTTGCCCTTTTTTGCAGATCAACAAACTCATTCCCACCCACGCGTGGGAACCACCCCGGGGAGCAGGTGCCCACCCCTCTGCTCCCTCCTTGGAGCCACGGGGCTGGGGACTGAACCACACACACCTCTGTTTACACCCAATCACGTGCCACGCAGCAGCAGAGGATGAAGGAAATCAAGTGTCTGGGGAGATTTCCAATCTTGGTGATTATCAGAGCAACACGCAGGAACAACCCAGCCCCAAACTGCCTGGAGGACTCACGTGCTCCCCCACCACCCCATGGCATCGAGCCTGGTGCCACCAGTATGGTCCTAACAAACCCTGCCACTCACTGCTCACCCCACACACAGCGAACTGCCCCACACCACTTTCAGCAAGCACTTGCTGGTGTTCTAAAGTAGCCGTGTGCATTTAAAGCTTTATTTTTAACATCACAGCATCCCCCCCATCCCAGTCAGGAAATCTGTTGCTGCCAGACTAAGTTGGCATCAAAAAGAAGAAAAAGGAAAAAAAAAAAAGCCAACCCTAATTTAATATTTCTGGAACATCGATTCCTTTACTTCATCAGGAATTAAAAAGAATGTTGTGAAACCCAGATAAAGCAGTAGCCAAAAACCAGACTAAAACCCCTCCAGGACCCCACCACTGCTTAACTGGGGAGCTTGGGGAGCCCGGGGAGCAGGAGCAGGCTCAGTCCTGCCACGCTGCTGAGGGTCAACAGGCTGCCTTCCTCGGGGGGCTCACAGAGGAGAGGGAAAAGCATTCCTTCCAGTTTCCACCAGGAAAAAGCAGCCCCAGGGAGCAGAGCAGAGCCAGCCAAGCACCCCGATTCCTTGGTAGAGCCCAGCTGCTCTCCTCGCCTCGCTTCCCATCCCAGGGGTTAATCACTCCTCTGCCTCCAAAGGTTATTGTGGAAATAAACAGGTCAGGAGCCACGAGGTGCTCGGATACCACGGGGCTGGGGCCACGGAGGTGCTCAAAGCAGCCGGGCTGTGTACAGGTGAAACAGCCCAGGGCTGCTGGCACCCTGGCAGCCACCCCACGCCCTGGGACGGGCATCACGGCTCGTGGGGGGGATTGGGTCCC
>NW_008588178.1:4023-5582 GCF_000691845.1 Merops nubicus
CAGCATTAACAGGGGACGCTGCAGCCCCGTTTGTCCAAACAGGGCAGAGCATCCACTCGGGAAACAGGCCAGGACTGGCTTCCAGCTGGGATGGAGCTGTTCCCCGCCTCGCCACAAAGCCGCTGGCATTTGCCCCCCGGAGAGGTGGCCCTGGAACTCGCCCATGAGCAGGATTATTGTGCCTTTCCTCCACACAGCTCAGCTGTTTGAGCGGCCAGAGATGGGATCTCCGATAAGCCGGGCCCACGGGTTTGATCCAAAGTGGAAATGCTTTCATCCTGCTGCTGTGATTTCAGTGCCGAGCAATTCCGACCTCACCGACACCCAGGTGGTGAACGGGCAGATGCCTGGGCTGAGGAACCAGCCCTGACCCACGTCTCCCTGGGATGGTTTCCCTCCCTCTGCCCTTCCCAAGCCATCCCAAGACCCTGCATGGCCCCTCCCTACACCTGGGGACAGTCAGATGTGCCCTGTCCCCCCTCCAGGACCAAAGCCACCTGTGGGAACAGTGGGACAACAGGGAGCTGTCAGGTCATGGGGCTGATCCAAACCACCCCCCCAGCACCACGGGGAAAGCCGAGAGCATCCAGAGCCTGCAAGGACCTGCTGAAGCTCTCCCTGGTCCCCCTCCCACACAGCTGATGCTTGGAAAAATTCCCAGCTGGGGCAGGGCTGGGACAGCTCCTGCTGCACGAGGGCTCGTGGGGTTGGCAGCAAGGCCACTGCAGGCCCCGGGCAGGTCAGAGCTGTGTGAGGCAGCAGCCGATGCCACCAGCTCCAGTGCACAGCTCTAGAGCCACCCTCAGAAAGCAGCTGGTGTCCCCAGAGCCAACACCCCCGGAGCCAACGCTCCCAGTGCCACAGCTCAGCCCAAACTTGAGGCACCCCGTGGTGCCCAAACTCGAGGCATTGTCCCCAGTCTCCTGGAGAAGGATGCTGGCAACCCCAGCATGTGCTGGACCAGGGGTGGTTGAGCAGGGTGGGGGTCCCAGCATGGGGAGGGCGATTCAATCCCACACCCAAAGCTGCAGCCATTGCACATCCACGACGACTCCCAACGTGGAGGAAGGTGGCACCTCCCAGCCCCACCAATGCCAAGCAGGATGCCATAGGCTGCCAGCACAGCCAGGAGGGGAAGGGTCCCACAGCCCGGGTCCCACAGCCCCTCCATCACCAGCAGGCAGCAGCTCTCCTGGACATGGGGACATCTCCTCGAACAGTGGGGTGACAAGGCAGTGACAGGGCCCTGGCTGACAGCAGCATGGTGTGCTGGGGAGGGACGGCGTGGTGAGCGCGTGGAGGTGCCCGAGCTGAAACCCTGACGGGCAGTGACTCCGCATTTCAGGGATTAGCTGGTGGATGATATAACTCTAGGGGGAAAGAAATGTAAAAAAAAAAAAAGAAAAGGAAAAAAGGGCTGGCAGAGCTGCTGGGGGCGTATCTGTGCTGCAAAGAGGAACATCCCATCACATGCTCCAGCACATCTCATTTTTTCTGCTCAGGTTTCAGTGCTGGGCCGTGGCAGCGGCGCCCGTGGCCGGCGGGCCAGGGCGGCGCGC
>NW_008588178.1:5964-6310 GCF_000691845.1 Merops nubicus
GGCGCGCCAAGTATATGATCATCACCAGACACGCCGCCACCCAGCGCTCTGCTGAAGGACCCGGCCCACGGGAGGCCAGGCTGAGCCCACGGAACCCCAGGGCAGAGAGCAGAGGGTGCCCACGGCACCTTCCATGGCAGGATTGTCCTGGTCAAGGTGACGGGGACGTGGCTGGGCGATGGAGGAAGCACCCCGCAAAGCGGCCGGGGTAAGGGCCCTATCTAGGACAGGAAGGGCCACACCTGGAACACGCAAACACCCTGCCCAGGAGAAGGAGGAGGAGGAGGAGGTGGCAGCAGGGGCTGGCGTTCCTCCAGCTTTCCCTCAGCCCCAAGGACCTTCTGAC
>NW_008588178.1:6492-7037 GCF_000691845.1 Merops nubicus
CCCCACAGCCACCACCTCCTTCACCCCTCTTCAGCTTCTTCTGCTTCCACCACAGCCGGTGTCTCCACCCCTTCTTGGCCACCACCTCCACTCCTTTTCAGCCATTACTGTGACCCCTCCTTGGCCACCTCCATGGCCACCACCTTGAGCTCTCCTTGGCCACTTCTGTGGCCTCCACTGTGACTCCTTGGCCACTGCCATGACATGTTGTCAGCCACCACCTTGAGCTCTCCACAGTCAGCACCCTGACCCCATCTTAGCTGCCACCATAATTGCTCCTTGCCCATCACCATGACTGCCACTCCAACCGCCCCTTCCCCACCTCCATGACCCCTCCGTGGTCACCACCCTGACCATCACACCTCCGACCCCTCCTTGGCCATTACCATGACACCGCCTTGGCCACCACCATGGCCACCACCCTAAGCACTCCTTGACCACCATCCTGACCCTTCCTTAGCCATCTGCATGGCCACCACCCTTTGACCATCATCCTGCCCTCTCCTTGGGCACCAGCTCAACTACTCCTTGCCCACTACCCCGAC
>NW_008588179.1:0-3240 GCF_000691845.1 Merops nubicus
TGGAGTCTCCTGCTCTGGAGAGATCCCAAACCCTCCTGGCTGTGACCCTGGGCACCCTGGAGCAGGGGGTTGGATGAGGTGACCTTCAGAGGTCCCTTCCAACCTCCACCCTGCTGGGATTCTGTGATAGCATCATCTCCTCCCAGAAGGACCCCAGCCCTTCTCCTCTCATGTCTGGTGGCCGTGCTGTGCTAAATAACATGCCAAGGGCAAACACCACCTCTGTCTTTGTAGCCACCACCTCTGTCTTTGCAGCCACCCTCTGCATTGTCCCACATCCTCAGGATAGCATCTCATTTTTTTAAATTAAGGAATATTTAATATAAAATGAAGTAAAAGAGTATAACCATTTTATACTCTTTAAAAACTCTTTATAAACAATTAAACCTGGTTCTTTTTTTTCCCCCCCCTTCAGTGAAATAATGTTACCTACTGGTAACTTCATGTTGCATAATATTGATCCCTGGTACCAGTAGGTCACAGAATCATAGAACTGTTTAGGTTGGAAAAGCCCTTTAAGACCATCCAGTCCAACCATTAACCCAGCACCACCAAGTCCACTGCCAAACCTTGTCCCCAGGCCCCATCTCTACACGACTTGTGTGATGGTTCCTCAGGAAAACAGCTCCACATCTCTTTAAATCCTCTGGTTTCTCCCCTTTGTCTGACTTACATAAACATTGAGAGACTCTGCCCATGAATTATGTCCTGGAACCTTCCCTGGGCTTGGTTTTGTTCTCAGCCCTGCTTTTTAACACGGGCAGACACTGAGGGAACAGAGCCTCCATCTCTGCTGGGTGTGCTCCTGCTTCCCCTCTTCATCACCACGGTGATTAAATGCTTTAAAAGGTCTATTTTTGCTATTACTCTGTCAACAGAAATCATAAAATCTACTCCCAAGTCTACTCTGATCTACTTCTTTTACTGTTGTCTGGAGGACAAACACTTTCACCTCACAGATGGATGTTAAAGATTTCACCAAGGCTTCCCAAAACTCCACCTGGTTTCTGTCCCAGCCTCTCCTGAGCTCTGTGCTGCAGCCTCACACGTGTCTGCCACTCCTCCTCCAAGCCACCACTGCCCAGGGAGGTTCAGCTCCAGCACCCGTGCCACGAATCCTCAGAGAAGCTGCTGGAAAAGGAGAATCTGAGTGTGCATCCCTTGGCAGAGCTCACCCCAAAGCTGTGCCAGCTTCCCTGGGGGGCACTGCTCAGCCCAGATTCCTCCACACCACCAGCATCTGCTGCCTTTGTAGCTTTAATAAGCCAAACCTTGCTTTTCTGTTCTTTCCCTCCTTGGTGTGGGTGCAGGGAAAGCCTGACTGAAGTTGGCTTCAACTGTGGCTGGGTGGCACTGGAGAAATGAGGGTGGATACTGCCCACAGCAGAGCCAGGGCTGCCCAGCTCCCCACCAGTCACCACCTCTCCCTGCTGCCATGGGACTGATTGCCTCCTGCCCTGAAGGTGCTGTTGGGACACCAGCCTCAGCAAGAGCTGCTGCAATGCCAAAGGGCACATCAGTGTCCTTGGTGGGTATGGACAAGCTCAGAAAGGGTCTTTCTAGCATCTCCAGGTAGGGAATCCACACATCACTGGTTTAATCACAGAGCTATTCCCCAAATCATAGAATCAGAGAATCCTTTAGGTTGGAAGAGACCTTTAAGATCATCAAGTCAACATTACAAAGTCCTCTGCTAAAACAGATCAGAATCTGTCAGAGCTGGAAGGGACCACAAGGATCCCCCAGTTCCAACCCCTCTGCCATGAGCAGGGACACCTCCCACTAAATCAGGCTGCCCAGAGCCTCATCCAGCCTGGCCTTAAAGACCTTCAAAGAAATGATACCACAAAATCCCAGCACAGCAGAGGTTGGACAAGGTTTGCTTCACTAGGACAGAGTAGAGGGAGAGGAGAACCTCCCTCAACCTTCTGGCCATGCACCCCAGGAGACTATTGGCTTTCTTGGCCTCAAGGGCATGCTGCTGGCTCAGGGTTAACCCTTGGCACAGTACATACACGAGAAGTGAGGGGACAAGGGTCTGGGTCCCTCTGGGAGGAGGTGATGCTATCAAGATGTGAGATGAGCCCCTCTCACCACCACATCCTGAGGGAGCACTCCCCTTGTTGTTAGGTTCCAGGCTCTACCATGAGCATCTTAACCCAGAGCATCATTTTCTAACAGTACTGGCTGCACCACTGCAAATGGACCATTCTCTGCATCACAAAGATACCCAAAAAGTGCTCCTCACAGCCACGTTTTGGGATCAGACGAGTGCTTCTGGGATCCCCTCTGCTCTGCAGACTCCCAGGGCCAGGCTGGGACCTTTAATTCCATGCACAGCCCCTGAAGCTCTGCCCTTTTGAGGCAGAAAGGGCTTGAACTCATTGGCTCCATGGCCAGGTGAGTGACCTTCCTACTGCTCTCCATCCTTCAGGCCCTGAGGGACACACTGCAGACCACTGGTGGCTGGGGAAGGGAAGTCCATGCTTAAAAACACATTTTCTCCCTTTTCAATCCAGCACGTTCGCTGCCTCTGGCCTGAGCTGGTGCAATCACAGCCAGCTAACTAGTGCTCTGATGGTTTTTTTTTGTTTAGCAGATGCTGTTCTTCCATTTTTTGATTTGTAGCTTTACTCCACAGTTATTCTGACACTGGTGTGAGGTGATTAATGTGATAAAATATTTCCCCTCTGAACCAGCTAACAAGATTGATGTTCCAAAGGCTCATTTCTACAACGGAAGAGTTGAGAAGAGAGCAATTCTATTTCACCCTGACAATGGCTTGTTCATATTTATTACAAACCTTGGTATTAAGCAGGAGCCAGACGACTTCCCTCATGTTTTTAACTTTGGAATACATGGAGGAAATGTTTTGGTAATCACCTATTATAAGAGGAGACCCCCTTGAGTTACTGTTCAAAAGATCTGAGGGACTTTGCATCATTCTGTCTGCAATCAAACTCCTGTCACATGCCATATGTCATTTCTCCATTACCCTTGAACCTTTCCAAGCCTTGCTAGCCTGGAGTCCACCACTCTGACAGGAGACAGCTCCCTGCTGTAGGACAACCTGCTTGGAGCATCATAGAACCTTTCCATCATTGAGTCCAACCACTGTCAAGTCCATCACTGACCCATGTCCCTCAGCACCTCATCTTGGAAACCCCTCCAGGCATGGGGACTCCACCACTGCCCTGGGCAGCACCTCCTGATGCTTGATAACCCTTTCAGGGAAGAAAT
>NW_008588180.1:0-1489 GCF_000691845.1 Merops nubicus
CACACAGCCCACAGCAGCTGCCCCTGCTGCCCTCGGTGCCAGGTCTCACACCCCCGCTGCACCCCGGGACCCCATCACCATTGCCGTGGGGTGAGGGGGCAGGTGGCCGTGCCCACTTGGGGAATCCCTGTGCCAGGGAGCAATGGCAGGTGGGTTTTGTCCCCAGCGAGCAGCAGCAGGGCAGGGAGGGTGCCCAGCCCCCACGTACCTGGGCTTAAAAAAAAATCAGCAGCTGTGGCAGCTCGGGGGGGGGAAGGGCAGAGTCACCACTGGCACCCGTGGCCCCATGCTGGGCATCCCTCTCACACCCACCCCCTGGGGCTGCTGCACCCACCTGACCCCGGCCACTGAGCAACTGGTGGGGTCACTCTGAGCGGGTCCCATCCCCAGCAGCTCACTGTCCCAAACCAGTCCCACCTCCTCCTAGTCCCATCTCAGTGGGACAGTGGGGACCTGTGTGCTGAGCCCCAGCACCGGGCAGTTCCAGCTGTGAGATGGTGGCACAGCCTTTGTCGCCCTCCCTGCCTGGCTGAGCATGGCAGGGCCCACTGGGCACCACAGCCAGCACTGGCCCTGAGCAACAAGCCCAAACAGGCACCAGCCACTTGGCCCTGCTGTCTCCAAGCAGACCCAGGAGACACATGGAGGGGGCAGAGTCACCCCGTTACCCCTCAGCTCTGGGGCTGGGGGAGCTGAGTGCTCTGTGGCCCCTGCATCCCTCTGGGCTGCAGGCATCAGCAGCATGGGCGCTGGCAATGTGGGCACCAGCAGCGTGGGCACCTGCACTGACAGCACAGCAGCATGGGCAATGGCAGTGTGGGCACTAGCAGTGTGGGCATCAGCAGTATGGGCACTGGCAGCGTGGGCACCAACAGCACAGAAACTGGCATCATGGACACCAGCAACGTGGGCACTGTTAGTGTGGGCACTGACATAGTGGGCACCAGCAGCCCAGGCATTGTCAGCATGAGCACTGGCTATAGGTTGTGCCCAACAAATGATGGTTCTTCCCCTGGCAAAGCCAGCACAACCAGAGCATGGCATATCCCCCCCACAGCCCCATGCCCACACACATGTGCCCAGGACATGCTCATGGGCAGCTCAGACCCCCCGGCAGCTGGACAGCAATGGGCTGAGGAGCAGGAGTGGCATTCACAGCATCCTCAAGGGCAGTGCCCAGGCACCTGGCCCCAAGAGGCACCAGCCTTTAGCTCCCCATGGAGCGAATCAATGCGGCAGTGAGCAGCAGCTGCCAGGCTGGCCCGTCCGTGGCACAGGAAGGTCACCATGAGCAGTGGAGACGTGGGGTCCAGCCCTGCCATGGTGCCACACACGAACTCAACACCATCCCCTGCCATGGGCCACAGCTTGGCAAATTCAGTGGGAGCTGGGCCGGTGGGCAGAGCCTGGCCAGTGCCAGCAGCTCCCTCCATGCCGAGGCACGGCTGAGGATGGCATTCCCACGGGACAGGGGACTGGAGCAGCTCGG
>NW_008588180.1:1508-1723 GCF_000691845.1 Merops nubicus
CTCGCGCCCGTTGTTGGGGGGGCGTGTCCAAAAGCCACGTGCCAGGCTGGTGTCAGCACCTGCAGCGGTGCTGGGTGGCACCCAGAGCCCTTCCAGCTTCAGGCCTCGCCGCAAAGGGCCCGGATCCATCCCTGAGGAGAAGGCTCGGGCTGGCATGGGACACACATGTGAACGAGAGGTGGTGCAGTGGCACCGGCTCGGGCACAGCGGCCGTG
>NW_008588181.1:0-38836 GCF_000691845.1 Merops nubicus
CGCTCTATAGGCGAACGGGGGCCCGGGAGGGAGGGCTGGTGTCGGGCGAGGGGCCGGGGCGGCGGCGTTGCCCGGCGCCCAGGGTGCTGACAGTAGGTACGGCCGCAGAGCTGCTCCCAGCGGTGAACGATTTCCCCCGTGAAGGCCCTTCTTCGCCTGCCCATGTGCTTCGGCTTCGTTTTGTCGTCTCCGGCTCTCCAAATAATGCATTTACTGGATAAACCACAGCGTTTAAAATTAGGCAGCTGATAAATATTTGCATAACTTCTCACACAGTTCACATCATAACCAGAACGGTAAACAATCCGGTATCACCAACTTGCTTTTCATTGTCCCATTTTTTGCTATCTGCAGGCCTTAAGTTGCCTAAAATAACTTCATTAAGGCTCCTTTTGAAATTGAAGGATTCCTTCAGAAGTACCACCTGCTCAGGCCCATGTCTGTTGCAAGTAAATCTCATCAGAAACTGCAAACTGTGTCGTGTAAACAGCCCGTAGCCCTTCCCCTTTCTGCCAAGGAAGCCAGGGAAGAGAAAACCACATCTAGTAACTGGTAACTGACTTGCTCTGCACAAAGCCCTGAGCAGGTGTCTCCTGGTTTAACTTCAAGCATGCATGCCGCCACATTGAAAGCTTACCTCTCCATTTTAACCAGCATGGTGAGTGGAGAGGATAGACAGTGTTCTCCTGTAATTAAATATCACAGCCACAGATACTTGGAAAAGAATTGTGCCATTTTCATTTCTCTGCTTTCTTGTATTCCTATAATTCTATGTCAAAATGGAGTATGTTAATGAATTAGTCTGCACAGTACATCAAGCAAAATAAGAGTTTCATTTTGCATGTAATAGTCTTTGGTTAAGATTAATACTGTATTAAAATATACTTCAACAAACACTGTGAAACAAACAAAGATACTTTGATGAACTGCCCCATAAATGTCATCCTGCAACAGTTGTAAGATTTGTCCAAATTAAACATTAATGGGATACATTCCACAGTAATGGCATGCTACTGAGAGAAAACCCAAACTGAGGCAGATTGGAATCTTTCATATAGATGCTGTCTTCTTACTAACATTTTTTAACTAAATTGATATGAACAAAATGGTTTTAATTATTACAAGTGTTTCCAATCTATATGTATTTATAATTTGGTAACTCAAGCTTTAAATTGTGGACAAATATTAAAGCATGGGAAACAGTGAGTGCCTGGTGCTTCTGAAAATAAAGCCCATCATGACTCCAATAACAGTATTATTATAAGTGTTTCTTAAAATGTATTTCACCAGCATATTTGCCAAAATGTTTTCCTCAGTCAGCATGATCTGCCCAAGAAGATAGGTGAATTCTGAACCCTTGTGGGCTGGACTCATAACTGCATTGTAGAGAAAATTAAAAGAGAAAATTTTCTCTGGTGTATAACCCGGGTCTAAGATCTACACTCATCCATAAATACATCTTAGATGAGAACTCTGTTGCAATCACTACTTGAGCATTCACAAACATTTCTTAAAAAATGGTTTAAGTCAAAGCTAAGGATGCTGCATGGAAATTCACATGCTAGTTTTGGAAGGATCAGTATTTTTTTGTTGAATAAGAGAAATTAACTTACTAAAATGCATTGATGGATATGTGAGTGTCTGTGGAAATTATCTTCCAAGTCTGAGGCTAGCTGAACATGTAAGTTAATATCATATGAAAACCAGAAAAGTATATAACAGCAATCAGTTCTCAAAGATGAGGGTTCTAAAAAGGCAGAAATAAAACATTATTTTGAACTAATAATATTCTGTAGCCTGAAAGCAAGAATTATTAGCATAGATTAAAAGAAAATACCGTGACTGAAATAATTTTGGTAAAGGCTATTTGAAACAGGTTTCATTATGGAAGTACCAGAGAGAGGTTTCATTTCCCTGTGATCAGATTTTGAATATGAACTGAGCTCTCTTTAGCAACTGCACCAGGAATACAATTATTAGAGATTTTGACTTAATTGTTGGTTAGAGATGAAAAACAAAGCAAAGGTAAACTCCAAGTAGAGTGTAGATATTATACCTGAGAAACCTCTTGACCAAAGAGTCATTGTATCAACACAGAGTTTCGTGTCTGAGACTTGGGGTTTGATCACAGACAGTACAGACGAACTGGATCAAATACATCTGATTTCAGTCTTCTTACAGTTTTAGTATGCTCCCCTTAAGCTGTATCTAATTTGTAGTAAATGCAGTAGAGTTAGGGGAGTTTGCACATTTCACACAAACAGTGTTAGCAGCAGAGTAGCTGACTTGATTTCTGACAGCAGTCAGTAACGGATGTCTAGAGACAAGAGTAGGAACAAGGTAGCTTGTACAATGCTCTTCCAGTACAGTCTCACAGCCTCCAAAGAGTCATAGCTCCCCTAGTTTCATCTTTTCAGATGGAAATGTCCTGGTCTAGTTGCTCATTTGCAGTATAGAAATTATTCCATGTCTTCAATCATGCTTTAGCACTTCATAGTACTTTTTTCAAATTGTGTCATTCTGTAGTTAAAAATTGTGAAAAAGAAAGAAGGAAAAGGGAAAAGGGAGAGAGATAAAGAGGGAAAGGGAAAGGGAAAGGGAAAGGGAAAGGGAAAGGGAAAGGGAAAGGGAAAGGGAAAGGGAAAGGGAAAGAATGCCAGCACCTCTGTTTCTGCATCATGATCTAAATAAAAGCTACAAGAAGAAGGAAATTGTATAGGATACTAATGCTGCTTTGTGCCACTAGAGATGTCTTTCATGGTCTTTTGTAGCTTTTCCCTTTTCATTATAACACTTGGGCTATTCTTTTTAATAGATTTTATAATTATAATTGACTATTAACATTTTTGGAGTACCAGCCTGCAGATGAAAGGTACGCATTTGTTACACTGTAATTAGATTGTACATTCTCCTTTTAAAAGTTTTTGTTTAATGACAGCTTGCCTGAAGGTTCTCATTTTAATTTAGTTTGGGTGAAATGGAGGGAACTGAAGGATTGCAGTTTAAAGGATTTGGGTTTGTGTGTGTATGACTTGTATCCTTTTCAATTGTTTGGTTTTTTGTTAGTCAGAGATCGCTTTAATGCTATTGGCTTTAATACTTTTACAGTGTGTGGAACTACTGTTCTTCCTTTAGCAGTTATAAATATTTCAAGACAGAGAAAAGCTTTCTTCCAGTTGCCAACTGCTGCTGCCTTTGTGGCAGCAGTGAGAAAGTATTGTAATAAAAAGCAAATTATGTGTTGCTGCTACTGAGAAACCTTAAAGATTTCAAAGGTAAAGATAACTGCAATTTTTAAACCAACCTCATTGCTGCTATGAATCATACATAAGCATAAATCTGCTTGCCTAAAGTGGCATGTTAGTTTGTACTCCTAGTACTTCATAATCTTACAAAGCCAATAGGGCAGTGTTAGCTTTGCATTTCTGAAGACAATCAGAAAATTATATACATAGGCTACTTACTGTATGGGGAAAACCATACATAGGTATTCCCTATTCATGGGGTTGAATAGTAGAAATATAAACTACAGAATCATTAAGCATAGTCTTCAGTCATTATAGGCACCTGTCACTTCTTTATTTTTACAGAAACACCAAACTCAATTTGTTCCTACATGCTGAGAATCTGAATTCCAGCCTCTACTTATACTCATTCACTTTTGCCCCAACATTGTGTTTTATCTTTTAATCTCAGTTTCTATTTCTTTACAGGTTACCATATTATTTGTACATCTGTTCTCTTTCTTTTGACTTCTTGTTTCTTCCAAACAGTCCGTTGTCTTAATCTTGTATTCCAGTTGTTGATTTTCTACTACACTAAACTTTTGTTGTCTTTGAAATATTGAGAAACTTTAATTTCATCATTTCATCAGGTTCCAGTTGCTGTATTTCCATATGGAGATGTGAGCCTTTTTTCATCTTCATAATATTCTCACATATCCACTGTCTAAAGATTTTGATTTCATGGCATCCTCTTTGAATAGTAGTTTCATTTGTCCTTATGAAAGACTATCAAATGATTCTTCACTGTTCTCCTCAGGATATCTTTCTATCATCTAAAAAGTTTTCATCTGAACTAAAGCTGCTTCTTTCTGTGTGAACTCTACTAGGTGGCACTCCAGGCATAGAAAGCTCACATCAGGAGCTACTTAAGGGTAATGTGCTTTGCATTTAGGCTTCTCCACTTTCTTTGCCATTTTTTAAATATGCTATGCTGTTCCAGTTGGATATTAACTTCCTGTACCAGCTGAAATGCAGGGAAAGCAAGCAGAAGTAAAGATATAGTTTGGCCTAAACTGAAGTCAGTGGCAAAACTGTAATGGCATAATTTTCTTTGAATAGAACTCACTGAGATGAAATATCAAAGACTGGAGTTTTTTTATTTGTATACTAATCAGAAAATAACCTAGTAATGATCTAATATGCAAACACATGGCTTTCTTTTCATCAATGGAAAGTTAGGACTAGAGGAGATATAAGTCCCAAATGAATCCAATGCTAAGTCTAGTCCTTGTATCATTAATTCAGTTAGATTATTAGATTTGTCATAGACAGTATTGGTCCAGAAATCTATGTGTGTATTCACACACACATATATATATACACACCCATACAGAGAGATTGATAATGAGATTCTTTCTGTTGTCATCACTCTGGAGTGTTATATGACTTCCTTTTTCTCAGTGTCTTAGTACATCCTGGGTATTCCCACAATACACTTGTATTGCGTGATGGAGACTGCTTTGCTTGGTTCACACATTAAAGTAAGCCACCATGAAAATAAATCACTCCCAAAATTACTCAGGAGGCTCATATCAACTGGAAATTTAAGCTGTAATCCTGGAGAGCCAAATTTACACTATAATTGCAAAACATCCTCCAACTGATTTGAACCACTTTAGTTTTGACGTTGTAATATCGCCTTCATAACACACTATTGTCTTTATAGTACCTGTCAGTCCCCTTGTTCTTTTAATTCATTTTAGTGGTGTTCCTTTTCAGGCACTACAAAAAGTTGCACAGAAGATAATTTTAAAAGATAATATGCATAATGAAGTCTGATATTATGCCTATGGCAATTTCACACTGGAAGATAAGCTTCAGAGTAGTACTAGCCCATCCTTCAGAGAAACACCTCATAATAGTTAACTAAATCTTAAATTTATATTAAAGAAGCATAAAAATTAACTATATGCAGGCAGAAATGTAAATCTGAGATTGCTTGTATTTCTGACATTTGGCTATTTCTTTAAGCCTTTCTCTACAGAGCTTTATGAGAACATTATGAGCTGTTCATAGTTGAAAGGAAAACACCGGTAAGACAAAGTATTCTCCCATCCATGGGGCAGTGAATCAAGCTACATTATTTAAATCCTTCTTGAAGTTAATGAATCAGCACGAAAAGTCCATCCTGAAGACCTAGTATCTCCAAAACCATCACCTGGTTTCGCCAGCAGCTGATATGAAATCAATGAGCATCTTTGTTCTCTATTCCTTTCCACAGACACATGACTTTGATTGTCCTGGAAATCTTTCTCAATGGAAAAAAAAGACAACCTAGAATGTAGGTGACATGATCTAGCAGCAACAGAGGGAATATGCAATATTTACAATTTAATCTTATGGTTCACTGTGACTATTTGTCTCAAGTGAGGATTTAACCTCTGTATGCCATGCTTGGGCCACTGCAGTTCTTTTTTTCTGACACTGAATTGGAAAGGCATTCAAAAATTCCACCTGTGCAAGACAAAACAACTCAAATATCCAGGGAGCATACCAGGTGCTGTTCTCTATATTCCTTACAGGCCCTCCAAAAGATTAACATTGCTAATCCAGCAACCTGTTCTCCATTCTCACCCTAGGAAAACAACTGCTCTCCATGGAAGCCCAAGGGCTGCAGTACTTCACTGTGAAGCTCTCAGGAACTGAGATCAGACTGTTCTTGGCAGAGAGCCCTATGTTATGTTACTTTGTGCCAGAGCTGATTAGAATGAACCTGATCACAATCAATTTCAGATCACAACGCTGAACTCAATGTTTCTGCCAAACCCTTCAATCAATAACAAAGATAGTTGAAAGAACTTTGAAAGGTACAGGTCATCCAATAAAGTCACTTGACCTCCCAAGAGGTGAAATGCAGAGGTTTTCTACATACACATTGGGGCAAATTTGATATGGGCTATCAGAAAATGTTTGTTGAAAAACACAATGGGAGCCATACTGAAGCTATTCAAAATGCAGATTTAATTTCCAAAATAAATTTTTATTTTTCACATGATAGTCACTACCATAGAGGCACTTGCTAAGGTTGACTTCTGCTATGATAGCTTGAAAATGCTTTAAGTAGGGTGTGCTCCTGGCAGATGGAAGAAGTAGTCCTTTATGCAGGCAGGCTTTGAGTTTGGAACCTGATGCCACACACAGGTGGGTGCCTTTCTCATTCTGAGAAAAAAACACTTCTAGTTACTCTAAATTAAGACTTTTCTAACCTCAGTTCAGCTACGGCACTGAAAAAATAAATTATTTGCACCACTCGAGTCTTGATTTTGTAATTGCTGCCTAGATAATTTGCTGATGGATACATTAGCAATATCTATGTATTGTGCCACTGGGGGCTCCTTTATATCGGGAAATGCTCCTCTGAGGAGAAACGGTCAATACACAGAATGTAGGCATAAAACTTATAAACACAACTGGAGAGCACGGCTGAGACTGAATCTTGTACATTGCACACGCATCTTAGCAGGAGGAGAGAAATTTAGCAGAGAGCTCCTCTTACCAAGAGAGCTCATCAGCAGAAGGGAGGAAGTAGCCCCTCAGCCTTCACAAGGTACAGGACCTGAAGAATCGAGTCTGGTTTACAGGATTGTATAGCTTTTTAATTCTCTGTCCTTTAGAGCTAATTCAGGGGCAGAGGTGACTGATTTACAAAGACTCCTAAAGACATGATTGTTATCTGTACGTTAGTAGAGCTCAAAATAGTGTTTAATGAGCCAGGAAGAAAGATAAATTGCTGAGTTCAGCTCAGTGTCTGCAGTAGCGACAATGAGTATGCGTCTGAAACATTTGTCATTAATTAGGCATCGTCAGTTACCTCCTGGATGAAGCTAGAGCTGTCTTGGGCATGATAAAATCCATGAACTGCAGTATATGTCTCCAGAATTTGATAATCCAAATGAATCAACTGGGCAAAACTCTCTTCCAGCCTGTTAGAGATATCGATTCATCTGGATCTATAACATATTATTAAATTTTCATTCTTATAGAGACAGTTGATTTATATTAAGAAAAAAAAAAAAAAAAAAAAAAGAAAGGTTGTCTGTAGCAAGCAGTTAGGAACATCCCATAAAGAAACTCTAATAGCACACAGGGAGAACGAGAAAGGATACACAGTAGTGCCGATGTCTCCATCCAGTATTGCCTAGGATTCTGTTATTTCATGAAAGTTTTGGTCTCTGCATTAGTGTCTCCATGAATACACCTTTCGAGAGGCAAGAGAGAGTCAGCTTCTTGTATCTCAGAGGCAATACCTGCCAATTTTAAACAGCCTCACAAGGATAAATAAATTATTTACTTTCAGCTTCTTGAAATCAAACACTACTACTGGTAGGAACATAGCTAGGAAAAATGGATGAAACAAACAAACAGACACCTGCACACAAAATTCTGTAGTTACACTTACCTAACCCTGGTCATTTCTTACTACTGCATGGAATAACAGGGAGACTCTTCCTATCATGACTTCTCTCTGAGCATCCCCATGAGGCCTCTTCCTTTTGGGAGCAAAAAACACAAGACTAGATTCATCTATGTATGCAATGTAACAACCCCCAGTTATCCTAATGCACCTGATGCCTCCTGGGCTCTGCAGGTGTAAGTAGTTGTCAGGGTGGCACAGGACCAGTACTATGGCTGTTACACCCACCTTGTGCAAAAGGCTATCTGGGCATGACCACAGCACCTGGCCTCTAGGAATGTTCTCCTGAAGCCAGAACCTCCTTGGGAGTGCTCTGACCAGTGAGAAGCCAAACTATTGGACATTTTATTTGGTATGAAGGACAACCTTCAGGTGGTACAGAACCAATACAAGAACATCCAGTCCATCAAGTATTCATATGGTTTATTCTGTCCTAGACTTGGGGCAGAACAAAGTAATTCCTAGCAGCAGTCTGGTGTGCCAGTTCCCCTCAGTCATGCCAGGCGTACCTCAGCTGCAGCTGACAACCTAGCACGGAGGCTCAATTAATCAAAAGAGGTTGTATAACAAGTACAGAATTTCAGCCAGAAAAATTCAAACGTATTTGCACACAAACCCCTCATTGTCCAGTCCAGTCACTTCTGTTCTGCACCAACTGCTTTTGTGAACAATTTTCATCTTATCCTCAAACTATCTGTCCTTGAGCATTTAAACACTATTTAAAGCTGAATCTGTGATGTTATTGATCCCTCTTGTGCCTCCAGCATGCGTTTTCAATGGAAAATCCAGCACAGAGGAAAAGTGCAGGGCACTTTCTCAGCATCCGCAAGAAGAAAAAGATGCATTTTTCTCCTTTCGGATTCTATGGTTTGGCAATAATCTCTGTTGCTTTCATATACTTGCAATAAATGGCTTTGGAGATCGATGAAGTGTCTGAGCTTCACTTTAGCTATTAATCATTCTCAGTAGCCATTTATTGCTTCATATATTACAAATAACCAGAAGTTATTCCTTAAACCTACCCACATAGCTGAGGACTGCAAATTTCAAAGCTAACTCTGAGAGACAGATTCACTGATGGCAATCCCTGTGTTGTCTTTTACAACAGTAAGTAATAATAACAGGACTGTGCCTTCCACCTGCAGAGTTCAAATCCTACTATACAATGCATTAAGGAAAAATGAGCCTTGCTTCTATAGTTGAAGGAGGGGAGAAGGTGAGGATATAAGTAAGAAATATCTGTGAAGATCCCTCAGCAGTTTTTTTTCTCATTATGTGAAAAAGCAATATTTGTGACCTGGGAGAATTTGTAATACCTGCCTTTGGTGCCACCCCGTTAGCAAAGCTCCTTGGGAGTCAAACCTCTGGCTACGCCTTGGGGAACAGGCACTGACTGCCCTGGGAGAGAGGACGTGTTGTTCCTGGTCAACATCAACAATACTGGTGTGAAACAATCATTATTTCAACAAATTTGTTCCATACATTTCCTAATCTGACCAGTCCTCAGTTCCCTCTCTTTGTTCCCTGCCATCCTTCTGTCTAGGGCCTAATCATGTGTTTTAGGTAATTATGAAAAAAAAATGGATACTGGCATCAAAGGGGAGAAATTCCCTGTAAGTTTGGTTTGGAAAAGCATGTTCTAGCCCTGAGAATAATAAAGTGTGCCCTTCTCAAAGAATAAACTACCATGAATGTGAGCACAGTGTACTATTCCTTTGTATTACAGGCTTCTGCTTTGACGTGTATCTGCCTCTTCGATGCCTCTGCTTTGATCATCCATCACACTTTATGCTGATAAAAATACAGAGCCTATTTGTCAGTTCAGTGGAATTCTGTATTTGTTCACTCAGGTGATGACACCAGTATAATTTCTTTGCTTACACATGGGATTTACCAAGTCTGGTAAGAAACCATCATGACTCTAGTGGCTATGACCACTGTGAATGTGAGTGGTCAGTTGCTAAGAAGCAACCAGGTCGTCCTCGCAACACCGCAGAAAAAAACGTCTTACTGTTGCTGTAGGCAGCCTATGAGGCTCTGTGAGGTCAAACTGTGCATGAATCCTGGCTGTCTGGGAAGAGATGTTGGGAGCTCAGAGAAAGAGCCCCAGGCATATTGTCTCTTTCATATGAGTTACGTGACGTCAGGATAAGGGCACATGGTCAATAGGTCAGAATACCACGTCCAGCAGCAACGCTGGCAGTAAGTACATACTGGGTTGTGTACAATAGTGTCAGTTTGACAGCTCCACAATATATCCTAAAAATATCCTTATCCTAAAGTTTTGCAGTGAGATAAGATGAAAACGGGATGTTCCTCTTACCTACTTTTCTTTCCTGCAAGAATCAGAAAGCCAAAGTGAAACTGGACTGGGATATCACAAGTCTTATTTGGGCCTCAGCCAGTGTGAAGAAACAGAGAGGGAAAGCATCTTTAATAGTTGTGACAGCATTTTAATGACAGCCTCAGTGACTGTCTGGTTTTTGTTTTTGCTTTCAAACTAAAGGACAGAATTCACTTTTTTCTCCCAAGTTGAGTTTGGGTACTCTCCAATGTTACATTATCTTTAATCTCGCCTTATTAAAAATTCTTTATCCATACTAGCCACCTATCTACTTCTGCACATAAAATAGGTCTACACTACTAATGACAATTTTGTGTTGTTGCAACATATGCAACAGGCACTGTGTGAGAAGAACAGCTGAAGAAAAGTCTGCGTTTAAACTTCCACAGTTTTCAACAAAACCTTTGTCATGTTGTATTTCCATTAAGCTTACATAAGACATCGTGCCTCCCTGCGAAGTACCTAGGTCTTAACAGTGCCCTCTTATTCCATGGATTACTTCCCTTTGAATATTAGGAACCGTATTCTAGTAACAGAAGTAGAGATGATTTGCTCTTTACTCTCTCTGGCTCGACAGAACAAGATCAGAAGGGGGAGAATTGGTTTCTGTTCCTTATGCATCACTGGCTGAATTGATTCCACATTTCCAGTCTAATCTAAATTATACTTGTGTAACTACAGAGCATGACAGAGGAGATGCAGGACTGAAACTGAGAGCTCTCATAACTTGCTCTTAGAAGTTTCAAAAAGTATTGCTAACCTTCGCCCCCACCCTCCCTTATTCTTCTACCCTACTTTTCACAAAGACATTTGTTAGGGATGTCTGAGGTGGTTGTTCATACAGCTTAAAAAGGTCTTGCCAGCTCTCTTCAGAACTGGGTGAAGACCAGTTCCTCCGTATATCCAATGAATGCATATTAATTATATTCATCAAAGAATATTTTACCTCTAGCTACCTGAGGAGGAATACAAGCTCTCTTGCCTAAGTATAAAAATTGTTATACTGGGTCAAACCAGAGATCCAGTTAGTTATCCCGTTTCTGCTACTGGCCAACAGCATATACTTAAGTAAGACTGTAAGAACGCAGCATGTACTGAATGATCCTTCCCCACTTTTAGAAATCAGCATTTTACTGGGATTACAACAAAACCCTTGTTAACTAGTGAACAGAGCACAGGAGGCTGGAAAGATGAGTTCTCTAAATGACTCTTGCTTTGAATTGCTTTGTTCCCTCAGGCAATTCACAAAGGTTGTGACTCACTTACCAAGTCAGTATGAAAATATTCGTCAGGCTTTGCAAGTTGGAAGGGACTGGACGCCCTTACAAAGCTGCGTGTCACTGCAGCATAGCTTGTGACACAACAGCAGTAAACCCTGCTACTGCAAATAGGGGGAAAATGTGCTATGAAAAGTGACTAAGAGATTTTCCCACATCTTGAAATCCAAATTGACAAATGAGATTGTAAATTCATGTTCCAGAGAAATTTGTACAGAGTAAAAATGCCAAAGACAAGTTAGAATTATGTGGTTGTATGAAAGTAACTTTTTTTGGTTTACATTTTAACAAAAATAGCAAAAAAGCTAATGAGCAGAGAACAATAGCATGTCATAGGCAAAAATAGCATAAGCACCTTTCAAACACACGTTTAGTGAAAATTAACACTAACGTTATCTTGCAGCCCCCAAAAAAGAGACAAGGAAATTAGTTTTGTATTGATTGGAAACACAAAGGTTTTCTTAAGACTTGTTACATACAAAACTCTCTATAGCATCTAAGGGGAGTATCCTATAAATGCTTTCTTCCTATGAAAATTATAACATTGATGATTTTTTTTTTTTAAATTTGCAAATTAATTTCAGAAACCCCTAAACTATTGCACAGTTATGTTTTGGAGACATTATCATATTTCTGTTTTGAATATTCCAAATCCATCAGTGTGCCCTCTTGTTTCACAGTCATCTCACAAAATATTTGTATATCAGTTTTGCATTATTGCATCAGTGACCAATTTTCAAAATCCAGAAAACACAAATATAACTCCACAGGAAAAAAAAACCCTATGCTTCATGTTATGTGTCTTAATTTCTATTTGTATCTAACAGAAAAATAATAAGAAAAATAAAGAAAATTAATTTACTCAGTGAATTGTATCTATAAGTGGAAAAATATGCATGACTTTCCTTGCTATATTCCAACAAATTGCGTATTATCCATCAATAACATTATCCATTCATGTGGAATATTAAATAATAGGTTGGCTGCTTTCCATGATTTTCAAAAATTCCTTTTATACTTAAAAAAGTCTTAAAACTTCAGTGAGAGAAAGGTCAATCAGAAAATCCAATCATATTCTTCATTATGTCATATAAAGCAGAGATTTTAGATGTCTGAAATAATGGAGTTCTGCCTTGCCTCATTTGGTAGGCTGTCCTCTTCTGTATTGGCTGCTACTTGATATGGTGATAAAATTTCCTCTAAAAACCCCCAAGCATCTTTCCGGTTATGAAAAATGTGTTTTGCTCTTTACAAAACTCTAATTTATCTAGTGACAAATTGTCACACAACCCTTAATACATGTGTAGACTAGTATTTTTCTCTTGTTCTTTAGAGTGTCAAGATCGAAGCTTACATCCACTTACATTCAGAAAATGTAAGAATTAATGGTAACTTGTGGGTTAGGTTTTTTTTTTTTGTTGTTGTTTTTTTGTTTTGTTTTGTTATGGTACCTGGTGGGTTAGTTTTTGTTTTTTTTTTGTTTTGTTTGTTTTTTTAAGGTCCCCCTTCAACATCACCTGCCATAAAAAGAGGTATGTGCAAGTTTGTTTTTTTTTTTCTTCAAAATGTTGCTTGGTCAGCAGCAAGAAAATTGCTTCCTGTCAAAGTCTGAATGTTACTATATGGCAATATTCTCATCAGATGGGCTTGTCTCTACAGAAAAGCTGACCAAAACAGTTCTTATTCAGAATTTGTTTTTCTGAAGAAGCTCTTTTCCAAAGTAATAGTTTACTTGTTGAGTGCAGGAATAAAAAATTTCACTCAATTTTGTTGCATCAATAGCTCTGTGAAGAACCAGAAGTGAATTTCAGTCTTTGACTCAGTCTTTTAAGAGCAGCATGAAAGCTATTAAATAACATGACTGTGTTCACAAGCATTTGTGGCATGTGATCTGCCTTCATCCACAGTAAATCAAGTCATCATATTGAATATTCATAACACAGAATGTGCTCAGAAGTATTTCTCAGATCAATGGACTCATATGGTTTGTTATCTGTTAGGCAGTAGGGAATTCCACCTACAAATCCATTCCTCTAAGTATAATTTAATTATCATTTCCTTTGTGCAAAGGAAATAGTAGCAGGTAATTTAAAGTGAAGGATACTACATTCTTACGGTTGTCAAAACCACAAGTAATCAAACTCAGAAAAGAAATTCTGTTATATCAGCCAAATTGTTTTCTTACTGGGACTTTAAAAGCCTGAAATTAAAAAAAAATATGGCAGAAGAATGCTCTAACATAACATCAGCATTACCAGAAAGAAATCTAGAAGGATATAACAAGAAATCGTGACATAACTGCATAAGCTCAGAGGGGTTGTCAACTGTTCCATGCCAAAGTTTGTACTAATAGTGGACTACCAATACAACTTTTTTAAAAAATAAACCCAAGCCTAGATTATTTTTTCAAAATTTATTGCATGGACTCAAGCCTATCTTTCTAAAGCTTTGAATTTACACAAAGTAGGAGCAGATTAGGCAAACTAGAGAGAGTTTGACAGAGAGGCCACTCTTCTAATATGATTATGCCAACAACTATATTTCTTTGTTCTGGTTTGTGGAAAGGGATTAAGAATGCTTACTCATCTTTCCTACATCACTTGGAGAGGTACAAAAAAATAATACATTTAGTTTTTAATAATGTTCAAAATGTTGCTTTACTGTGCATCACTAAACCATCATGTGGCCATTCATCTGCATGGGCCTGTGTATCTGGGAAGGAAACTGAACATTATGGGACATGAGACATGCCCTTTGGTTGTGTTATGTCACAAAGTGTTAGATTATATATTGAATTTCTCCATATCATGGCCAGTGGTCAATGATATTGAAACATTGCTTTCATTAACATCTAACTAAATTAATTGCAGTGACTTCTGTCCTCTCCTGTCATGCACTGTGTAGCCATACTGTGGTCAGTGAAACGAAACTGAGTTATTCAGGAGAAGATCAGGGCTACCAGCATCCTTAGATACCCAGTGGATTTCCTGAAGTCAGAGATGAGCTTCTTGATACTGTTCAGCTGTTTTAAAGAATGAAATGAATACAGTAGTGTTTCCATCAGTGTGTGCTGCATATTAACTATCTCCTTCACCTTTATGGACCAACAGTATCAATAACTGTCACAGATTTCTGTAACAGACCAAGCTGCCCCTCAGGGCACAAGATTTTGTTAGCCTTTTTAATCCTTAAGATAAATCATATTCCTATTAATAGGTAAAATGTTACCTTTAGATCAGGTTTTGCTGCTATTGGAAACATCACAAGTAAGCAATTGCAGGACAGAATTTGCAAGGAAAACCTTTCACAATAAGTCCTTTCCAAAACGAAAAAAAAAAAAATTAATATTTCAGTCCTGATAAAGAAATAGTCCTGGATAGCATTCAGCAACCAAACCTGAGCAGAAAAGCTGCAGCTTAATATCTTCACTTAAGGGGAAGGAGCTTTTCAACTTCAGTTTGCCTTCCTGTGAGGGTAACCTAGTCCAAGTGCATTATCTCGACTCATGCAGTAGAGGACACTATTTTACACATCATCTCTGCTCTCTTGACCAATGTATTGTGGTAACAGCCCTCACTTTCACCAAGCCCTGTCTGTTCTCCCATACAAAAGAGGGATTCCATTAACTTGTGGATGAAGTGACACGCATGCCAAGGATGAAATATTATCAGTTCAAACACTGCAATAATAAAATAATCAAATTGAAGTTGTGTTACAAGGTGTTTGAGTGCATTGCTTAACCTGAGTTTTTCTGTGCATGACCACCCTGAAATTCCCATCCTGTTCTTCCTGATAGCATTTACCTTCCCATCACAGCTGAAACCCGGGATAATAAGCAAACTACCACTCAATCCTCATCAAATCTCTAAGTTCAGTCATCTGTATGTTCTGACCCAGAATGCATGGCTGTGCTCTAAATTTCCTGCAACTTAATTGGATGATTCTGAGTACAAGCAAGACACAGACGCATGAAAATCTATGTGAAAAATGTATTTATAAAGGTTGTTAAATGGTTTGTGCCATGCTAGTTGTTTCAATGCTTAACTTAGTGCATCTAGGGATATATTTAATTAAGTTTTCTTTGAAAGATCTCAACTATTAGCATGTCATAACAGGATTGGGAAATATATATTCTCAGCTGAGGCTTTAATATAAATATGTAATGTTGACCTATCTGCCTCTGAGTAAGATGCTGAGGAATAAATTTATAACGGTCCTTACAAAAAATGCCATCAAAGTAAAAATTCTGGAGAACTAGAAATTAAGATTTTTTTTAACAAATTCTCCTCGTGACCCACTTTTGAACCAGTTAGTTATTATGTAGAACCTCCATATAAATTTGATTAGGAAACACTGATCACATTATACCTTTGGTGCTATCATGTTTGTTTATTAAGAACAGTAAGAAAGTCACATTTTCTAGAACAGGAGAGCAATTAAGGCAAAGGCAAAATTTGGGATGCTCCCCTTCCAATTCCAAGATGCTTTCTGGCAAAACCAAAGGTTTTCCTCAGTTTTCTTTAAAGTCATCCTATATGAAGTTTTCTACCTTATCTTGGGCTCCTTTATGTTTTCTTTTTGCTGCTTCTCTTCATATTTATCTATGCCTGTTCACGATCACTGCTCAGACAGAACAGTGGGCAAAACTCATGGTCTGGTTCACAGGCAAAACGTGCCATGAAATACCATGGTATTACTTGTAGTGTTTTATGTAAAACCCACAAGCGTGTGTCCAAGTTCTGTTGTGAAGGGAATGGTACAAATGCACCAGGAAAAAATTATGTGTAGTTGCATAGAATTCAGTCAAATTACATCACCATTAAATTGCTTCCCTATGTCATTAACAATTTTTTAAACTTAAATTAGATGTGTGAATAAAAGTTGCTACATATTTTTGTCCTGTTGTTGCAATAATAAACAGGTGTTATAGGTATAATTTTAAAGAGAAGAAGGAGGTCTGTAAATGGTCGAGAGTCTCATAGAATTTTAGGATAATTCAGTTGGAAGGGACTTCACAAAGCATTTAGTTCAACCTTCTGTTCAAATTAGAGTCGGGATTGAATTCAGACCACGTTTCCCAGGGCTTTGCCCAATGGTGTCTTGAAATACTCCAGGGATGGAGATTTCACAGACTCCCACAACCCTGCTCCAATAACTAGTTATCCTCATACAGAATATTGTAAGCTAATTTCTATTCAGAAGCTCCCATTTCAATTTATAGCAATTACCTCTTGTTTTCTTACTGTCTATCTTGGTAACTCCCTCATAGGTACTGGAAGCCTATTGTTTTGCTTTTCTTTTTGTTTTCTGCTATGACTTCTTTTCTGCAGCCTGAACAAGTTCACTTCTTCTCATATCATGTGCTCTAGCTGCCTGGCTATTGTAACCCTCCATCAGCCTATGTAATTTCTTTCTGTCTATCTAATGCAGTGGTAAAGTCCTGTGAGGGAGGCAGATTTATCTGCACCTGTTCTAAAAAGAATGTGACATGCTTTTGTCACTGTGTTACAATTAATTGCAAAGTTAAAAATTATCTTTCATATCACTTCCATTAACTGGAACCTTGTAAGCAAGTGACCATCTCTAGGCAGAAATAAAGAGCCACTAACTGCACCACAGACCTTCTGGAATCCTCACAGTACTGAGTTGGACAGTACTTACCTAAGGCTTTGTTCAGCATCACAGCAAACTGTCTTCACTGTGTTAACATCCAGGCTGTGTTCACATCCAGTGAAGCTAAAGGAAGACACTTTTCCATCCTGAAAGCTGCAAAAAGAAAGAAAAAAAAGTCCAGGAGGTTGAAAAGAACAAAATTATTCCGTTAGAATACTCCCGTTATCACCCTTGACCTTGACTTCAGCCAATTTATATTATGCATGTAGCAGTTGTGCATCTATATTTATATGACTACTAAATTGCTGGACATTATCTTTCATTTTGTCTTGCAATGCATTAGGCATACCCCAGGCGTGGAACTAATAATAAATAAAATAACAGTGTAAGCATGGCCGGGATTAGAATACTATTATCATACTCTGAAGTCTTTGTCATGCCCTTTTATCTCACTCTTGGCAGCCCACTTGCCTGTTCACATCACAGTTTGAGAAAGATCTATCAGGATATCAGCTAAACATGAGAACAAGAAATCCAGGATATATTTTTTTCTAACTTGTTCTCTGCATGGATGTTTCTCAACAAGACCTTTGACTATAGCTTGTGAGTACTGTCCAGTACAAAAAGAGAGTGCAATTTCTAACATTCCTTTCCAATGAATTCTTAATCTGTCTTCTGAAAAAAATGGCTGATGTCAAGGCAAAAATACATACCCTTGAGTTTTTCCTGCCTTTTCTCTGCTCTAATCCTTTGCTTGTGTATGACTATATTGCATATATTAGAAAACTCTGGTGTGGAGGTGTGTCACTGGTGATAATTTTCTAGGTTGTAGCAATTTGATACACACAGGAAGATGAAAGTAAACTCTGGTAACAAATCCTGGAACTCACCCTGGCACGGCACCAGTAGAGTTAAACACAACCCCAAGTGTTGTGATTGCTCCACCTTTATATTTTATCTGACAGTTCTCTTTCTCTCCCTGGATTGTCATGTAGCCCTTTTGCTCTGTCTGTTCACATTACACAATAGCTCTTCTGGTGTCTCTTTCAATTTTTTCCATACAAATGCATTCCCTGTGATACATTAAAATTTGAGCACAGAAAACTTCCTTAGGCTCATTGTTGCTTTGGTACCTTTATACATAAATAATTAATATTAATAATACAGATTAATAAATACATGCCTGGCCAAAATATGGGGAGCATCTACAAAAGTTAATTTTCACAATATATGTCTAGATAGACTGCCAGTATAAAATTTCCCTTGTGGAGAACTTCCAAATTCTTTCATAGCTTTATTGGTTTCAGTGTTTGTATCAGCAAATAGAGGAACTTCCAGTAATGCAAACTGGTGGTGACAAAGGCTTTGACAAGGAAATAGATTCAAATTGGTGAGAAAAGACCATACGTGTACTCAGGCAGGGGCAGACAAACCAAACACTGCTGCATATGATCCCTTGTACTACAGGTTATATTACTACACAAATAAGGACCTGGTGGATGTTTTAGTTCCAAAGAAGAACTGGTAGGTGACATTCGATATGAGGACGTTTAGGTTTTGCAACTAAGAAGTTAACGTCTCCTTGAATAACTTCAGTGCTCCTCCTCTTTCCCCAGACAACTTTAGATGTGATTTGAGCTGACACTCACAGTAGTGTGTTTGAATAGCTCTATTCGGTGCTAGGTTACAGTTTACATGTCAGCTTCTCAGACCTAAAAATCATGAAACTCTTGATTATGTTTGTCAGCCCATCCTGAGTTTTTACTTCATTATGAAATTTATTGAAAAAGAAACATTGAGCACGTTATTTCCCTCTTTCAGATTTCTTTTAAATGTTACAGAAAAACTTACGGAATAATATAAATACCCCTCAAAGGAATTGTGTCTCTCTGTATCAGTAGTAACTTCTAGAACAGAGTAGTCTACTTTAAGAACTTTGCACAACTAACTTCTCCCTTGTTAATATACAGTTTTGGCCTCTTTGATTTTAAAATACATAAATCCAATATAAATGAAAGCACACATGAAAAGAATTATATGAACTATATACTTTACACAGGAAATTTAAACATTTAAAATGAATGAATTCTGAAAGGAACAGCTTTGAGTGTTATTGACTGAAAAAGCAGATGGTGCAAGGATACATTAGTGTCACAGAGCATTACCTTCATCCTTAGGAACAGAGATGGCATCTCAATGATGCACTGGGCTTTTTTCATTGCTTTCTAGGTGGTTCAAGTCATAAAACATAGAAAACCCTGTTTCTTACTGAAGTTATGTACCAAAGAAATCAACATATCTCAGATTTACTTTTTGCATATGGATTGCTTCTCTGAGGGGAAAATTCAGCTTACAGCTGCTAAGTCATTTAAGTCTCACCTGAAACCTTAAAATAGAGTGTAAGCATGACTTAACTTATGCATGCAGCTTGAGCTAGACATTGCAGAAGGGTAAACTCAGTTTCTTTAACCCTCACACATTACACTTAACCTGTTTTCAATTATAAGGAGGATGAAGGTTTGGCACATGAAGACAACTACTTGTCTCTTTAGGTTACTTTTTTTTTCCCAGAGGCTCAAATCTTTTTCTTTCACATAGCCATGTGAAACACGTTTGTAAAAATAATTCCTTAGTTTTCTAATAACAGTATTTATAATTACTTGAATCCTATCATAGCATAACGTGGAAACCTGTGCCAGCCTCAGAGTGCATTCTGTGAGGGTCACAGTGCCTCATCCCAGGCTCTGCCATTAGTCCAGGGCTTCCCCACCCCAGACAGCAGCAGCCAAGATGGGGCAGAGAGGCAGCAGCCATTTTTCACTAGAAAAACAAACTAGAAAAAAAGACATGAACAAACCAATAAAAGAGATCCTATTCATCACAAAAATGTAGTTCATAAAATTAAAATTCTTTTTTATTAAACTCAGTATTCTCAGTTCACTTTAGAGCAGACTCAAGACAAGATATTTGGCTAGAGAGACTGCGGGAATATTAAATACTTACTGTTTCTGGCTTCACTCTGGGGTCATCCATGCCTCCTATACCCATCATCAAACAGGTCAAGCCTGTTTGGGGTCTCATTGTGCGACTGTGAAAGACTTAGGAAGTGTTCCCACTCCAGTATGATGTTTTAATCTCCATTAATTTTTGCCTTCTTTAGAAGAGACTCCTCTGGACAAAGTTCAACATTCAAAGTCTGTGCAAGAATTCCCTGGAGTTTTCTGTTCAGCCAGACACTGAATGTGTGTCTGGATGGCACCTCACTGTGAACAGCTGTATGTCAGCAGGCAGAAGGAGCCAGATGACCTCACAAGTCTTTCACTGGTCTAACTGCTGCTTCTTGATCAAGGTTAAAATAATTTTTACTAAACTACCATCTGAGGCTGGGATTTGTTCCAAGAATGCACACCAGTCCACATTATCCTTTTGCCAAAGAAGCTACTTAAAGTGCAGGGAGTTGCCACTGCTATAGAGAAAAAGTCTGTGCTTTTGGCTACCTCTAAATTTCTCATGCTTTTCAGAAGAGAAAGCAGAAAGAAAACACACCTGTGGCAGCACAACTGCTTTTGGAACTGAGATCTACCTACTACAGGAACCCCTTAACCACATCTCAGAAAGATAAACAATACAGCTATCTCTTCAATGCAGAGACCTCTCCAAACTGTCCAGCCATGCTCTGCCTTGCACCATTAACCTTCCTGTGCTAATTAGTAACCATTCATGGAGGAACTTCCACAAGACCAGGGGGAAAAAATCACTTGTTTCTGCATATCTGTAATGCCTGTCTTTTGTATCACAACTATGGGAACACATAGGAGCATTAGGGAAGAGAATTTCAATTTGGGACACTATTTTAAAAAGTAATTTACTTGCTTTAGCTCCAGGAATGTGTTAATCTATAATTAAAGACAAACAAACAAACAACCACAAAACAAAACAAAAAAAAATAATAGGCATTTTTAACAATGATCCAACTTTAGCAGAATTGGTAAGAAACAATAAACTGAAATTAGCCACCAGAGAGAATTCATTTGGTTTAAAATGGTCAGTGGCTTCATTTACTTTGGCAAAAATACTGAATAACTATGAAAGTTTACAGACTTCAGACATGCTGTTGTTTATATAGTACTATTTATTTACATGAAAATGGCTGAAGGGATTTGTTTGCCTTTAAAAGTTTACATTGATAACACAGAAAATAAAATCAGATGAGAATGTGTTCCTACAATAACTAGTGAGTGCAAGATGATTCAGACTTGATGCAAAGGGTCCCTGTGACAATACATGACTATAGCAATTATGAAATACATATGCATAAGAACATTACAGGCAGCCACAGTGAGCTCGTTTAAATACTCTTTTCCCTATTGTTTTAATGAATGGAACCAAAACAATCACTTTTGAAGCTGCAAATATGCATGCTTTGAATAAGCCATTCATCCCCCATCAAACTTGCAGATGACCTTTTGGAGTCTCTGAACACAGGCTGAAAAAAGAGAGGCTTGCTTGTTTATTCATTTAATACTGAAGTGAGATGCAAAAATGAGGTCCCAGATACCCATTTTTGATGGGTCCAGTTATGACTCTGAAACTGTGAGATGCCAATAAAAGCGAAGAGATTCAGAAATGTTTTTTGAATAGAAAACTCTTGGAGTATCTGATAAGCAGACACAGCCCCCTTGTAGGCACTTCCTGGATAAAGTCAGGATTAATCTCATCTGCTTTAGCCTTCTGGAAGTTAGGCATATGGTATGAGCTGCTTGCTAGGTTGTCTTTATAGTCAGTGGAGAGGATAAGGCTCTCAGAGGTGGTGATTAGTCCTGCCTATATCAGGAAGGGATAAATTTTTGATTTAAAGTGTTTGTCTTCTGCCTATAAGGTCAGCTGTTGTCTCTCTGTAGGCGATAAGTTCGATTTAGGTACCTAACATTTAAATAGCTATAATTAGTAGAGATTAGTCCTTTAAATGCTTCAGCTGGTTAATAAAATACAGGAACTTCCTCTTTAAAACCTAGGTTTGTCAGTGAAAGTATGTGCTACAAGGTTCAACTGATGGTGAAAAAAGCGTCAACATCATACTGCCTATCCATTGTGAGTGTCAGCTTAGGCACAAGGGGATGGTGAGGTCCAAAATGTTGGTAAACAGTGGCATTCTGAGTCCTCCTGCATTGGTCAGTTCTGAAGGTAAGGCTGTGTCACAAAGAAGTCCCATCTTAGATAGGATAAAAACAAAACAAAACACCAAAACATGTCACATTGAATCTTTATAAATCTAATGTTTCAGGTTTGTTGGTTAGTTGGTTGTTTTTTTTCCTAGTGACAATTTAGACAAGAGGAAACACGCTGCTTACATGAGTAGAAATGAAATGAAAAACAGTGAGAAGTGGCAGGTTTCCTTTTCTGTGTGGGTTAATAAGACCCTGTAGAACAGCAAGAAGGTGGCTTTAACTGATTAGCTTGACCTAAAAGCCACTTCATGATTCACACACAGAAAATGTAATTTAAAAAGTTCAAACTGATGATCAAATACAGACTAGTTAACAATAGAGATTTAAAATACTCTCTTCACAGCATCTTCTGCTCCTTCCAACCCCATGCTAGCTTTTATTGAATATAATGTACTGGGCTGTGAACAACTCCCACCAGAAGTCTTGTATGTTTTAACACACAGGATACTTTTTCAACATTCTTTCAAATGACATATTTAAATGACATCTTTAAAACACACTGTATATGAAATCAGGATGACCCTTTCTTATCTGGCCTTCCTGACCTCCAAAAAAAAAAGTCTCATTGAGGGTGCCCTGTGCTTAGCTTGCTGGTAAAATCCATCTGGAAAGGGGCTTGCTGAAAGCCTTCACTTGGGAGTACACTGCTGGATGTCTGCTTTGTGGAAGCTGTCCTAGAAACCTGCTGGGAATTCTCTTGTTGTAGGTGAACACTGTTCATGCTAGACTTTTCTCCTATTGCTAGCTATTTTTGTTGGTCATGCAACTTCATGATTCATAAGAAACTACCGTAATTTTTGTTAGGGGCATCTCATTCTAATCTAACTGTTAATGAAAAAGGGAAAAAAGGATATATTTGATATATCTTCCAGCAAGGCAGAATTCTTCCTGTTGATTAGTGCGGAGCCAGAGAGGTAAGACTCCTCAGATGATTAGAGAGAAGATTTGAAACTTGATTCTACAAACAGTAGTCTGAAGTCAAAACTAAGATGCAGGTTCTGCTATACTGAGAGGAACAGGCTGGACAAATCAGACAAACATGTGAGATGGTCATGTAATATAAATCAATATAAATCAGCACATTAAGTAATCTTTATACTTATAAAAGGAGTCCTTTAGATGTATTAGAAACACATTTGAACAAGAGACATTGAACAAACATAGGAGTCAGTTTTTTCCTCCCCCATCCATACATAGCCTGAGGTCTTTTCTAAGCCAGAAAAAATACATCTCCTTAATGTGGTCATTGTCCTATAGCAGATTAGTAGAGATCATCAAATCATTCATTCTACTGAAGGCCATTTCCAATCTGTCTCATTAGCACAATGTTCAATCCAGTTAAAGCTGGGTCAAACTTAAGTGAGCAACTAATGGACTGAAACACTGCATTTTTTAATATAAAAGTTCCTGAATTCAAAAATATAGTATCTCAGATGCAAGATCAAATGATAGATTGTAGCATTTTCTTGAGCAGGACTTTAGAAATAGATTATAATGTATCCATGCCTGACTTCTTCTGGGTGGAAAAAAGTGTAATATAAGGATTACATTGACAGGATATAACAAAGACTAAGTTAAATCCTGAGTTATAAATTGGAAAAATTGAATGGCTTTGTGTGTCTGAATGTTATAAAAGCAATGATAAAAGGGATAATGCCACCAAATACCATCTAGGTCATATTTAAATTTGAAAGCAAAAAAACCCACCCTGTAATCTATGCAGATTTTAAAACCATACAGGCCCTGACGCACATTCCTTTTTGCACCTACAAAGCCAAGCTGACCAGCATATGACTGGTAAGATTTATATATATCGATTTGTAAGATTCACTTGTTTAATGTATTTTATACTTGCATATGCAAAACAGGCAGAGAGTCTCATATTTCAGTCTGGACATGATCCCAACAGTGCTCAGCTGAACTTGTGGATACCGATATCTGTACTGGTAACACAAATGAACGATCAGAGTTCTGCAGGGCTCCCAGGACCTGTTTGGCACACAGCTACATGCTCAGTTGCAGGCCGACATTAGGTTGCTCTGCCAAGCCAGTGGGAGGCAAATGAAATCTCTCTAGACAAGGTGGCAATTTGCTTTGCCTGAGGTAATAGACTGTGTAATTCACTCTGTGGACATATGCAGGATGGACATATACATGACCATGTAATTTCTCATTCAGAGCTGTTGCTTAACTTAAATAGCTTTCACAAGGGGGGGGGGGGGGGGAATCTCCACACAACATCTTCCCCTCTCCCCCCGTAAAAAAGAGCCCAAATTCTCCTTAAAATTGTCATGAAATTGGCTGAAACTGCCCTTAGAAATACAAGTTAATTAGTGAATATGTGTGGGTGTGGTTTTTCTGATCCAGTAACAGCAATATGAAAGAGATACAAGCGACTGTACAGTCCTGGATCCCAGCGTAAAAAATACATACTAAGCAACCAGAATCACAATAGTGATGGTGGAACTGTAGGAAATACCAAGCAACTTAGCAAAATAAATTTGCTCAATATATGCAAAAGCAAAGTAAAAGCTTCCCATTTGCCTCTAAAAAGGGGAACTCCTGATCACTAAGAGCAGTCTTAAGTAGGGATCAAAACCACTCACTGGACATGGGAAACAAAATTCACATCGTAAAGACAGCATACGTTTAACATTTAACCGAAACAAGTAATGTGGAACTGTGGTGATTTCCTTTCTGGAAGATATACTTTAATCAGAAATGATTATTGCTCTGACATCTTGGTCAATGTAGATGGTCACTTCCAGTCTTCAAACCCAGAGAAATTATAAGTGCCCAGTCTCAGGAATTGGTAATTTAGCAATACTAACATTTCGTTCTTTGCTGAGAGGGACCAGTGTTTTCAAATGCCACAAACAGCAAGGAGGAGAGGTGGCTACACTGCCTCTTTGGCAAATTTTGCAGATAAATCCTAACCTTAATTTATATTAATGCTTTCTCTGTTTTCTCAAAACAATGCGGAGATTGTAATTTATGGGTAAGATAAGAAAAGTTGCACTTCACTCCATCCATAAAATATAATTAGAGCTTCACCCAGTAAAAGGTAGCTAGAGATGTGGATTTTCAGAGGTATTTATTTGGCATAATGATTCTCATCAGAATTAATTTGAATATACAACTGTAAACTTTAAACTGTAAGACATGATATGACCATTTTGGGGCCTTCCTAAGATCTTTAAAAGTATGAGGCCATCAGTATACCTGGGGCTTAATCATGCATTAACTTCTCAGTGCAAGAGAAACTTCATGTTCCAAAAAGCTAATTTTATTGTCATAGCTTTCAATCTGGAGCTGTAACAAAATGTTTTCGTCTTTGAAAAACTTGCAAAGAAAATTTGCTTCTCAGTATAAGATGATTTTTCCCACTTATTTATAGCAACAGAAATGGAATGTTTTCCAGATTTTATTTGCCCACAATATTTGTTGGGAAATGTCTATTTTGTTCAAAATTTTATATTCTGAAAAGGAATCCTGTTAGAAAAGGAATCCTCTGAGTTCTAATAGCAGTGTCTGTAACTCTCTTTGGGTTTTTTTTGGGGGGGTGGGGAGAGGGTTGAGGCAGGGGGGAAGATGTGGGGCAATGTTTTTGTCTTATTTACTTTTGAAGGAGAAATGTCCTTTCGTTGTCTGAAAGAGTACCAAGTTGTTTGTCTACCTGTTCAGCTTGTATTTCTTGACATTTCAGGGGAAATGACTTACAGTTCAGAAGCATTAAAGTTATGATCATCATGAGCTTTCGTTCTGGTGAAATAAACACATTTCTCTGTTCTTCCTCTCGCCTGCCAGTACTGAAGACGATAGTTACGCTGAAAACTGTCAGGACTATTAATGTTTGTAGAGGAAAGACAAGGGAAAGGATATAGTAAAGAGCTCTTTGCTATTGTTGTTGGAAAATTTCTTAAACCAGTAATAAAATCAAAGAGGTGAGAACCCCTATTTTCACAGTTATGGTAATTCTGTCATTCAAATCACATTTGTGGTTTGCCTCCACACTGGCATCTATCAAGATTAAGTATAAAAATCCCCACCCACACCCAACAGCATTAAGGAATGAGATTTTCCCTGTGTACAGTGTACTTTTTTGCAGTGCAGTACAGTTCAGGAAATTCAAGTAGCTTTCTGAATTGCTCAACATCCTGGTTTCTACACCTGTCCCTGTCAGCAAACTCCAAAAAGCCAGTGTGCTGGAAGCTCTTGCTCAACTTTCACAATTCCTTTGTGTTTCCATCAATGTGACCTTCAGTATCTCACAACAGACTAATTGTCCTTTAGTGGACTAATCCAAAATCTGTAGGTTTAACTATGCCTGTACATTACTGGACAGCTACATTACTGTTTATACAGACAAGAAAAAATGAAACTTTGCATCCATTTTTAAAAAGGGCAGAATGGAGAACCCTGGGAACTAAGGGCCTGTCAGCCTCACCTCTGTGCCTGGGAAGATCATTGTACAGATTCTCCTAGAAGCTATGCGAAGGCCCATAGAAGAGTGGGTGGTAATTTGAGACAGCCGGCACGGCTTCACCAAGTTCTGCCTGACCAACCTGGTGGCATTCTGTGGTGGAGTGGCTACATCAGTGGACAAAGGAAGGGCTATGGATGTTGTCTCTCTGGAATTCTGTAAAGCCTTTGACACAGTCCCCCACAACACCCTTCTCTCTAAATTGGAGAGATGCAGTTTTGATGGATGGATTGTTTGGTGGATGAGGAGCTGGTTGGCTGGCCACATCCGGAGGGTAGTGGTCAACAGTTCAATGTCCATGTAGAGATCAGTGACAAGTCATGTCCCTTAGGGTCCATACTGGGACCTGTGCTGTTTGATATCTTTATCAATGACATAGTGGGATCGAGTCCACCCTCAGTAAGTTTGCAGATGACACCAAGTTGAGTGGTGCAGTTGACACACCTGAGGGATGGGATGACATCAAGAGGGACCTGGACAAGCTTGAGAAGTGGGCCCGTGTGAACATTGTGAGGTTCAACAAGGCCAAGTGCAAAGTCTTGCCCCTGGGTCAGGGTAATCACCAACAACAATGTGAATCAAGTGATTCTGCTGCTCTACTCTGCTCTGCTCTGGTGAGACCCCACCTGGAGTATTCAGTCCAGCTCTAGAACTCTCAGCACAGGAAAGGCATGTCCTGTTGGAGTGGGTCCAGAGTAGGGACACGAAGATGGTCAGAGGGAAGGAATACCTTCCCTATGAAGACAGGCTGAGAGAGTTTGGGTTGTTCAGCCTGGAGAGGAGAAGGCTCTAGGGAGAACTTATTGCGGCCTTTCAATACCTAAAGGGGACTTACAAGAAAGATGGGGACAGCCTTTTTAGCAGGGCCTGTTGCAATAGGACAAAAGATAATGGTTTTAAACTGAATGAACATAGATCTAGACTAGATACAGGCAAAATTTTTTTTTTTTTTTTTACAGTGAGGGTGGTAAAACACTGGAACAGGTTTCCTAGAGAGGTGGTAGATGCCCCATCACCGGAAACTTTCAAGGTCAGGTTGGACAGGGCTCTGAGCAACCTGATCTAGCTGAATATGTCCCTGCTTACTGCAGGGTGTTGGACTAGATGACCTTTAAAGGTCCCTTCCAACCCAAACTGTTCTATGATTCTAAGATGCCCAGTTTTGCCCTTGTTAAGTTTTGCAGCAACATTCTTTTTAATATTAACAATTTCCTCCCCCTGCCCCTGTGTTGCCAGAAAAAAAGGGATGAAAGCAAAACCAGTATTTCAGTGCCTACAAGAGAGATAGCACAGTTGACAAGGCACTATGTTGGTGACAGACTGAAGAAATCTTGGCTAGATACACAAGGCAAAAAACAAGCTGATAATCACCCTTTACTATCACAAAATGTGTATATATATTTTTCCTACTCTACTCATCACATTACTTACCTTAGTGTTTTGTTCTCTGTAGCAGTTACTACCAGTGTCGGTAAATTCTGACCTCTGTCATATAACAGGTCCATGGGGCTTTTGTAATCCCAGAACGGGTCAGGTATCTGAGGGCAGAAAATAAAGGTCAATTGTCTCTTTGCATCATTCCTGTAAATGACAACATTATTACAGTGGTCTAGGTAATTTAAACCAACCACAAGGACAGATTCTCTCAGAACTGCTTCTGCATTCAGCTCCAGGAAATAAACACAAACAAATCTCTGTGTCAGGGACAACACACAAATAAGGATCTCTCTCATAATAGCAACTACTAAACTAGACACAAAATAAGAAAGGAAAGGGAGGACAAAAAGAGAAAAAAAAAGTTCTATCCATTATTGTCTCTTCCTCTTTTTAGCTTCAAGCTTGCATTAACAAAATACAGTTGAGCTTGTCACTAATAAAGAACCTTTAAAACACTCACATAATTTTCCTCTCTCCTGTAGTTTCCATGAAACAGATGCATGTGCATATTAAGTTATATTTTATAATTCATCTGGGGCAACTTAGATCAGACATATCTTCTTGTTTGCTAGAAGAACAGCCTGGACTGAATTTTTTTTTTGCCAATAAATTCTTAGTGAATGACAGAATAAGGATTTTAGTTCCCAAAGTTGCAAAAATATTTATTCTACTGCATGGTAAGCCAAAGCAATACAGAACCAGGTTCTCATAAGCATATCAGGGTACAGCCTTAATGTCACATGCCCTGACTCCATTTAATACATTAACAGAAGTCAGTCCCATGGTATGGAGCAAAATAGGTTCAGCTGCGGGATGACAGCATTGACAGTTTGCAGGTGGCTCTCCAGGGGTCATGGTTTCTCTCTTGCCACCAATACACCAACTTATTTTTGAAGCCTTCCTAATGTGTCTGAATGTTTCACTTCTGCAAGGTGATGCTGAGAGAGCCTAGACAGCTATAGCTGCTGCATCCAGCCCTGAGTTTCAGCAGCAAGGTGATGGCTAGAATAAAAGTACTGAGGAGCTTACGGGGTGATGGGGCACAGCATGCTGCAAGGTCAGCAGTCCCCATCACTGCACAGCAAACACCTGGCACTAACAACGTGGGATTTTTTTTAGTGAAGACAGAGCAAATTAGGTTGCCTTACATAACAAAGAACTTACATTTAGGTACATCACAGCCAGCTGAGTGCTGGAGAAGACCTGGCTGGTTATTCTTTTGCTTAAATTGTTTTCTCCATCTCTACCATTAGCTTAAAAGTCTTGAATAGCAAAGATATTCCACTCCATTACATTATACATCTGCTACATAAAAAGTTCTCCAAGTGGGTCTCCAACAGACAGGTCATTAAGGTTTATTGTGATCTAAAAAGGCAATAGGCTTACAGGCCTTGTCATATACTATAGTGGAAATTATGGTTTGTATGGTATCATTTGTGTAACAAATCCCAGGATGCTTCATGAATCTTCAAGGCTCTTGTCCTTGATGTTTAAAATACTGTGCATGTAGTCATATATCTGGCCATATAATTTCTGGGTTTTGCAGATTGACAGATAATTGTGCCACACTAGCTTCATTTTTCTTTGAAAAATACTGACTTCTACTTCTTTGGGCAAAGCTACCTTTAGTAACTCTAAATTCAGAGTTGTCCACTTGAATCTGCAGACAGAAGCAATAAAACCAGTAAGAATCACATCTGTTCCTCTCCCATTTATTTAACTTCAAGGGGAAATAACAGCAATGAAGTAATATCTTTTTTTTTTTTTTAAAAAAAAATTATTCCCTCAGAAACATTACAACAATAAGTGTATCCATTTTAAATCCCTTTTATAATATAAGAGTGTGCATCTATCTAACCAACTGCTTTTATTTGGTCTCAGTAACATACTGCATCTCCATAGTAACTTATCTAAGTAAAAGACCGTTTCATTTGGGCAATTCTATTTTTAATCAAATACTTATTTCTCATTTTCCATTTGTCTTCTAAATATATTCAAAATTATATAAAAAAATAAATTTGTAATAAGACTTAGTAACTGCAAGAGGATCTATTGTGGCACAATCCAAGATATTGACAAGGACGTAAGATCAGGGAATAATGAAATGAAACCACCTCACATCCAAATTGGAAATCACTCTTTTCTGTACAGTATGCAAGATCTCAGGATAAAATGCCTCAATTGTTAGTGCCAAGAGCCAAAATCACCCCATCTCTCCTGGATGCCAGAGTTGCCTGAAGTGACCATCTCAATTATCAAATCACAGCTTTACATCTTCACTGTGTTCTTTGCCTTTGCTTTGGTGTTTCTGAGAAATTTAATCTTTCAGTGATTAAGGATCTTTTATCCTTTACTTGTACTAGCGTAGGTCAAGTTGGTTTTATGCCAATGTCATCATTTATGCTTCAATAATTCTTTTCTTTCCCTTGTGTTAGTACCCCCTCCAGCCTTGATTTATTTTCTCTCAACAAGCCAAGATAATTTTTTCATCAAACTTTATTCTGTCTTCAAATGTTGTTATATATTGTCCATCTGACTCTTCAGCTCAAATAATAGTAGAGCTCTGCCATTAAACTAATTATCTGAATACCATTTTCTTGTCACTGTTTTGTGGATTTGTTGGTTTTGTTTTGGTTTGGTTTTTAATATGGGTAACAAGAACTGGTTATTGCATTGCAGATAAAATTTAACTAGTGCCTGATTTTTTTAGCGTGATTTATCTGGACACAGTTTCTACTTTTTCTCTTCTCTGTTACATTAGTGACTCACAGATATGCTGTGACTGTCAAGTTTTCAAGTGTTTAATCCCAAATGGATAACTTTTGTTTTCCTCCCTAAATGCATGTCTTTGTTACATCTCTCTTGTTCAGGGCAAAAAAAATTAATTGCCATGTCTAGATATTCCTACATTCTGCGATTATTAATAATATTTGTTCTAAAGCCTGTTTCTGGAAGGTCAAAATCTCCCATAAAGACAGTAAATCTTCCCTAATGCTAATATTTCTCTTTCTAATAACATTATGGAGATCTTTATCCATCACAAATTAAACTCTAGGGGGCTAAAGCAGACAACCAACCTTTTTATGACCCTTCCTTAAGATGCTTTTTTTTTTAACTCACACTTACCCATTTTATCATATTATCCCTTTTTTTTTTTTTTCCCTTTCTTTTTAGCTTGGCACACTATGAATATATAATAGTCTTTTACTAACTTGCCTTTTATTTCTATCTTGCCTGGACAATACGTGCTCTTTGTATTTAGGTTGCTCCCTGTTATTATTATGCTGCTGTAGCTGGGTTACCTTAGTTATAGCTGGCTTGACACCTCACACCATAATTCAGTTTCCTCTCTTTTGTTGTCCAGATAATTTAAATTCCTATACTGATATTTCTATTGCTTCTCAGTAGCCCCATGTGATTTCCTAGCTAGGTTAGAGATATTTCATTTATGGCCTTGTTCACCTGACAACTGCTGTTATCAGCTTTTTCTCCTTCAAATTCCTCAAATGACTCTTTCCTTGCAGTGTCTTCACTGACCTGAGGCATAGTGAGCAGCTAGGGCTGGAGCAAAACATACTAGAAGGCAAATACCCAATCCCTTTCCACAGGAGAGGTCTGTAGGTGTGACAGGACCTGAACAAAGGAGGACAAGAAACAAATATATTGGAATTCAAAATCAGTCACTTTGAAAAAGGTTCACTTGCTCATAAGATAACTCAGGAGAGGAGAGGAGCTGATGGCCTCATCCTCTCAGGTAATTCACCTGCTGAGGGTTTCCATGGTCTTTCTAATTGGTCTCCCTTCATCCCCTGCTATATGGGAGCTGTGCTTTTAGGCTGATGTAGGTTTGACAGAGCACTGGCTTTGATGTTCAGAACACAGAGACTTGGGTATTTCCCCAAATTTCCTTCTTGCAATGATCAACCATTGATCAATTAATAAAGGCATTTCTGGGAATACCAGACTTTCAGAAATAAAACTGATACCTATGATGCTGCATAATTTCATTGTAATGTGCTGTTTTAAATTGTTGGCAAAATCTTGCACTAGTGGAAAAGTGGCAATGTGCAACAGCTTTTTCCCTACCTGTCATCCATAATTCTGGATCTGAAGATATGAGAAAGCTGTTGTATTGCTTGTTGGTTTGTGTTGTTTGTGCTTGTGTTTTTGTTGTTGTTTGGTTGTTTTTTGTTGTTCTACGTTTTTGTTTTTTTTTTTTTATTTATTTTGTAGAACTCTGTAACAAAAATACATTGAAATTCAAATGAAAAAATAAATTATAAAAAAAGTTCAAAAGATCTGACACTAGAGTGGAATCTAAGATTTTGGAGAAGGGAGTTTTCTTAAAGGACTTGGATCCCAGGCAGAGAAAGAGAACTGTGGAGTCAGATGAAGGCAAATGAAGAAGTGAGGACAAAACCACTAGGGTTTAGTCTTTGTGGAAACAGTCAACCAAGAAGCACTGTTTTGGTAGGAAATGAATCAGACCAATCTGACCTTCGTTATTCCAGCTCCTCTGAACTATTTAATAGGGCAAGTGCTGAAGTAGGGATTAAGGATATTATTTCTGCCACTGGGACAGAAGAAAACAGTCTTAGTGTGGATTGAGATCCAGCCGCAGGACTCTGTTAATTAAAATAGCCACTATTAACATATTTACTGTCCCTAATAATCAGAGCTATGCAATTTGTACGACTGAGTAAACAAATCATGCTTTAGAAGTTCCCAACTGGCTATTACAGTCTAGTCTGTCCACTGTCATTTAGTTACAAAACCAATTTTCCATGTAGTTTATTTGCATAAACAACATTTTTTTCAAAGAGCTTTGTGGAAAAAGAAATCGCATTAAACAAAATTAAAATTAGGTTAAAGTAATGTTAATAATCTGACAAGCTCCCCAAAGCCAAACTAGTCAAAGGGTTTTTTTTTTAAATTTCATGCTGAGCTTTTTTGATGTGTTCACCTCTCTAGGCAGATTGAAGCTGTGTAAAAAAGAGTGATCATTACTGCTTCTTGGATCCTGTTAATTATGCATACATGTGCAGGGTTATTTGTAATTGATCCCTCTCCAGATATTCTCTCATGTCTCTGTTTCCATGAAAACTTAAAGAATATCCATGCTGACCATCATTTACTCACTAATATCTCTACATATTTTAGGAACCCTATACTGACATGGCTCAGATTGGATAGATATTATAATGATTTCTTTTTGCATGAACAAGTTACATCTGCCAACAGGGTGTTATTGGGCCACCAGCTGTTTTCATATATTATCATCATAGATAAGGTTTAGTGAATTTTTCGTTTAAATACAGAACACTTTCCATAACTTGCGTATACAGCTTAATACATTAAATCTGCTTTGATAAGACAGAGACCTCATACAAGGCACCTGAGGACTTTCCACAGAGTAAGAAGCAAATGAGGGTCATACTGCAATACAGGTCTTTGGTGAGCAAATCAGATGAATAGTCTTTTATAACTGTTACAGTCTTCCCTGATCTTCATTAACACTGCCTATATGCCTTCACATCTTACAACTTGTACCATAGCTGTCTTTTCAAGGTAAGAGCAATACTTTAGTCTCCTTCTTATAAAATTTATTTTAAAATAATATAGGCTTTTCCTCCATGTGTTATCCCAGTATTTTGCATTTCACCCATGCCATTGAAACACTATTGTTTTCACTGAAGAAAGTTCTGCCCCATAGAACCTGACCAAAATTATAGGGTAGGCAACACTGCAGGGAATCACGTTACAGCTGGAGCAGCTAAAACATTGTTTTCCACTGAAAAATACTGTAGGATAGGCTTGCAAAATCTGTAGATGTCTGTGGAAATCTCTTTTAATGTGCAGCAGCCACCCTGGAGGATGTGAAAGAATTGTTATCAAGTAAGTTTTAGATAATTTCTGATCTCTTTTATAAAATTTGCATTGCTTTGCAATCCCTAGTGAGCTTTTAGTTCTTACATTTACAATATCAAGTGAGGTTTACTGAAGAGGGAAGATATTGAAGCTGCTGACTAAACAAATGTAGCTAGATGTCTATACGCCTTTCTCCTGATGACAATGATGCAATGAAAATCTGCCAGCAAAGATGGAGCTTGCAGGTGTGGCAGAGTTGCAAAGAACAAGAAAGGTCTTAAATGGCCATAAATGGCTTTACCTTTGGGGAAAGAGAGATTTCCACTCTTCACAGGATGTTATTTTTCCTCATGTCATTCAGCATATGCTTATGCAACCACAACTGGTCTTGTTATTTACATTTCACAATATTTCAACCCAGCATTTTATTTTCTTCCCCAGAGTTTAGCTGAGCTGCTCTTGCTTGACTGCCTCTGAGCCTGCATCTGATTCCTGAGTGAATGTACTTTCATACTGCTCGGATAAAGGGCTTCCACTGCAGTCATGACTTGCACGGGGTTGGATATTGTACCTTTCTTACGTCTGGACCTACAGAGATGACAACATGCTGATTCACCTATGAATAATCAAAGTGAACTCTCAGTCTCAAAAATAGACTTCTTTGCTCACTTCTGTTAACCCCATGATGCCTGAGCAGTACTGAGATGTGGAAAAAAAACCTTTCATAATATGTGCTCTGTAGGGATGTACATATGTGTTGTAAATATGATAAGACATAATAACACAGAGGGGAATAAGGTTTAAGTAACGACTGCATTCAAAAACTGGAGCTTACAAGTCTTTTAAGGACACAGCCAGTTATGGCTTTCAGCTTCCAGCTGAACAGATCATCCTTGGATTCTCAGTGCTACTATTTTGACCCACAACTCATCACTGCATCACATGAATTCAATTTCGTAGATTAATTACTCATTTAGACTACTTCATATGTATTACAAATTTGAGAATTTTTTTTTTCCTTAAATTTCTTTGATAAATTCTACCCCTTTCCCTGAATAAAAATGTTTAAACTGAAATTAGAGTCTTGAGCATTGGCCAGTGAAAAGAGAGGAACACTGGAAACTTGATTGCTTTTATAGGGTAGTAGCTTATGGAAGGACACAGTAGCTGGGCAATTCAGAAACAGCTACAAGTCTATTTTGCCCCCCCAGGCTACTGTCCCAACAGAATGAGGCAAGTCTGAATAGAAAGACATTTGTTTCTGTAATGTTTTCATTTCAGCATCAGCAACAGGGCATAAACTTTCACAATTTGTCTGAGAGACTGATTCATGCCTTTTGCCTAAAAATCTGCCTGAAGACATTTTTTTTTTTCTTCTCTCTGTAACTCCTAAGCAATGTGCCTGTAGATTGATGTGCATCCTTATTTTAACAGGAAAAAGCCATATCAGGCGGCATCTGGAATTTACTGTTTATCAGTGTTTGAGACAAAAAAACCACAAGTAGATATTTGGTGAGTCACATTATTATAATTACTTTTCAGATGACTTATCTCATATTCCTCTAATAGCTAGCCAAAATGATTGTTGTGGTTTTATGTAGTTACTGTTACAGTTAGTTTTAGAATTTAGAAAAAACATATTATGTCCAGTGTTCTCTTACTTTAAATTAAAAATAGAATTAATATATTCTAAAGGAGTTTGAAATAATGGACTGGGTTTACTTAAAATACATGTTTCAGTGAGGCCTTTTGTTCTGCTGATATTTTTATTTGGTTTACAGTTTACAGACACTGAAGTAAGGTGACCTTCCATCACAGACTGTGACAAAGCTTAGGCGTGGCCTTGGGCACTGATATCAGCTGCACCTCAATTTAGTAATCTTATTGTCTCTCTCAAAATTAGGTCATATGAGAGCCAAGTTCTGGTTGTTGCCTGTGGGCATGGTACATACCATATATTTCTATACAAAGAGATATAGATGGAACTGTTCACCTGATATTTGAAGAACAGACTCAGATTAACAGAAATCAATTTTTCTACAAATGCCAGGGAATTGCATTCTTAATTTGATGAAATAATATCCTTGTATACATGAGAAAAATACGAAATGATTTGCTGACCCTCAGCTTTGTACTTATGAGCCATATGACATATTCCATGAAAACTAGCATGTGTAAAGGATCATATTATCATATACAGCTGTTAAAGACCTAGAAAGCAAACAATGTGCTACTGACATATAAATAATACCTTCTGTGCACAGTTAAACATTGGTGCTATTTTTGCCAGATTTTAAGCTCTTTTCGAGGCCAACTGGAACAGCTGAAATAGAACATTAAAAAAAATGTTTTGATGCTAGGGCACAGATGGCGGTAGCCCAATGTGTCAAAATAAATGTTTCATTTTTGGTCTAATGTGGGAAAAATAGACCTTCTCAATTACTCCAATAATCACAGGTGCAATAAATGCACTCTGTAACTAAGTAGAGCTATTTCAGCTAATTCAGAGAAATTCTATGTATCCGACTTCCAGCAGCCTGAAAAGGTAAATTACCTTAGGCCAATGACTTACTGCGTTTGAAAGGGCTTTAACAGCTGCAATCAAGCCTGAAGCCTTAATCCTTTATTTGGCACCTGAATTTCACAAACAAAGGATTGCTCCTCCTGAGAGACAGTCTGACAGACAAGGGATCTGTTAACTTTAAATCAATGACACGTGTATATTTAGGAAATTTAGAATGGCTTGAACAGACTTCAGTGCTTAAACGTTTATCCAGATTTTTCTAGAAGGCTTTGATGGCAAGCAGAATAAATAGGAGAGTTAATCAGACGTAGGCAAATTGTTTTCACTGCTAACATCTGCCCAGACTTTACCTATCACTGGCATTGAACGGCCCCATCAAGCTGGGTGCATGCACCAGCCTTTGCAGCAGCTGGTGACACATGTCATTCTCTTGACTGTTGTGTTTGTAACTGAGAGGACAACATCTACTTTTTGAAAAGGGACAATCCACCAAGAGGCCCTGCTGAAATGTTAAAGTGCTCCGAGGAGAAACTTCAGATAACCCACAGTGTACGAAAAGATGCCAGCTAGTTAGGGAACAACATTTAAAATGGCTTCAGCTGCCAATAATCTGCATTGCTTGGTTGCAACCTCAATGGAGGGCTTTGTCTGTTAGATGGAGTGAAATTAGAAAGAGTGAATGATAATCTTTATGCTATAGCACAACAGTAAAATGATTCACCTTCTCTTATTCAATATTTTACTTCTCATGTGAAATGTAGATCTGCTCCAGCTGGTGCAGTAATCATTCTCACAGACTGTGCAGCCAGGGAGGGGAGTGGGAGGGAGCAAAGCAGACTTACAACTGATTCTGGAAGGCACCTCTTGCTTTCCTGAGACTGTGTCCTTCCAAGCAGCTCTACAGCTCGCTGTTGCAGAACTGTGGATTTGTATTTTGTCATCTGCAGTGAGATTGCTGCATTTCTGCTGAAAAGGTGGGATTGTCATTTTTCCCTGGGCACTGCAGCACAGAAGGGAACATATAGTTTTTAGCTGTAAGGGATCTGCAAGGACCAAAAAGCCTGAAAAAGCCTGTGAATGTCATTGCAGTATTCATTATCTAAGCCACCTAATTTTTTTTCTTACCTCTTTTTTAATCTGCCTAAAACGTTCTGTGTACCTCAAAATGTTACTTTAGTGGGATTAATTGTGTTTTCTAGAAAAAAAAAAATATTGGACCAAAATCACTTCTTTTTAATTAACGACAGGGACTGATTGTCTGCTTGAGAATGAAGTACTCAGGGTTTTACGTGGGTTACCCAAGAGAAAGGACGAAGAAGAGGAGTATGATGCACACAAGAGGTAAAGAACAAAATCATGAACCCGTAGCCTGGCTTTTAGGCTTTTAAAACGTTTTTCATGACCATATAACTAAAACTGACCCACAATGATATTTCAAGGAGAGCTACAATGGAATTTCAAGGAGATGTGTAAGAAGGTCTATGAAGTTTACTTTCTACTTTTACAGGACCAGCATGAGGAGAGATAGAAAGCATGAAGAGTATTAGACACTCCAATCCCTTATGTCTGTGAGAAGGAGGTTCTCCAGTGGGGCCACAAATATCAAAATGCCTCAACTTCAGATTGTTGGGATAGCTGGCATGCAACTGCAGGCACAGAATCAGTTCTGTCTATATTCTGCTTTAAGTCCAGATGGATAAATTAGGGCCAGGAAGAAATGAAGCAGCAGACAGTGACTGGTAAATGACCCAAATAAACTAGGCCAACAAAAAGATTTCCAAACAGAGAGTTGTTACAGCCACAAAACTTGCTAGAGGCATAAAGAAGTTGTTGAGCGAGTTAATTGTCAACATCCCTCAAGTTATTGCAGACAATTCTAACGCTAAGGTTGAGCAATTCAACCTCTCTTATGTATGAGAAACACAGCACTTACTCAAGAAAATTACACCACTTATTCTGAGTACAGAATTCAATTTCCAAGGATTAATAAGTAAACACCTTAATTAATGTATGACTTTAAAATAATTAATATAAGTCCTTTAAGAGATTTAACATATTTTTCAGTCTTTTATTTGTCCTGTATGATCTTCAGAATAATAATTATGCAAGCATTTCATATTTGCAATCTTCTACACCAGCCACAGTCAAAAGAGTGGTTATAATTAAATTAAATTATTAATGATTTCTGCCTGTAATTGTTATGACTAGATAGACTGCAGTCTGATTCATTTAACTCTTAACTGGAGGAACTCAACAGCATCTTATGGTTCATGGAGGAAATTCCATTTGTAAACTACATGCATCTGAAATAATTTGAACTATGTGCCTTCAATTCTCTAGAAATATTGCACAGTAGTGTTCTTT
>NW_008588181.1:38867-41657 GCF_000691845.1 Merops nubicus
AATCAAGACATTTCCATGGAAGAAACGAATTTAAAATTGCTAATGCATATCAGGAAGGTATAAAAGGTCTAACTTTGTTCAGCCTGTGCAAAATTATGTTAAAAATATCACTATTAGGAATCTTGTGCTTCTCTAAAACTAATTTTACAAGAGGTAACTTTCCATATCTCCGGAGTGGTACAATGCAAGGAAAAGTAACTATGGCCACTGAAAAGGTTCTAACATTTTAAATGGTTCATTCCTTTTATGAAGAGTTGGAATATTGTAACATTTAGAAAATTGTAGGTTCCACTTAAAACCGATTTGAAATGCCACCAATACTGATAATGCTTCAGTTTGGAAGGTATATTCTGAAAACACAGGCAGCTCGCACCAAACAGAGGGAGGCAGTGACCAGCATTAGGCTGGTGTCTGTCTAATACTCTCCACAGTTCACTCATATGTGTGTGTATATATATCCACACGTACAAACAATATATGTGGGTGTACATGCATACATACTCATGAGTAGTTTATAGCTGTATAACTCCTAAGTGCCAGTGAAAGGAAAAATAACCTCTCTGTTTTTCACAGTCTTTTCAGGTCAGCTTCATTCTCTAGTAAGTGATAATAGTGAGGTTCTTTCCAGAAAGGGCTCACTTCATGAAGAGACCATCTGGATGCTGTCTGAGCCGCACAGAGCAGAGTGTGAGAGGGAGAATGAAAATGAAGAAATAGCAAGAAGCTTTCAGGGCAACACAGAAGTGAAAAATGAAGAACTTAGGCAAGTGCCTTAAAAGGGAAGTAAGAAATTATACTTTCTGGTACATTTGCACAACACTGGTGTATTTTTTGAATGTTAGAAGAGGACATTCCCAAATTGGCTGTGGTGCTTATGTTTCAGTATTCATAAACGATCAGGTACTAGGCAAATAAAATAATTATTGTAAGAATGATCAGAAGTCATTCCAATCACTTTTCCACAGGTCTATTATCAGAATAACCCTTCCCATATATGAATATTTTACAACATATAGTGCAGAAAAACAAACCAAGCTATGTGCTGCACAGCAGCAGGGTTTTCAGAAAGGAAGGATAAAGAGGAGAACACCATGGATGCCTGACCCTGAAGTTATGCAACATGCCTGAGAAAGGACACAAGTGATCCTATCACAGGAGCCAGCACACTGCAGCAGGCAGGAGATATGGAGAGTGTGGAAGGACTGCAGTTTAATTATCTCCCCAAAAAAATCCACATTTAGGAAAGTTAAAAGGCAGCAAAGAGCATTTGAGATCAGAGACATGACACTACCCTGTCAGCACAAGACCTGGGGCAGTCAGGTAAGCTGAGGTCAGCTTACTGCCTTTGCTTAAGGACATGAAACAGTGAGCTGCCTTTTCAGAAGGACATGAAAAAGTGAGTGAAATAACATCAACGTGACCAAGTGCAAAAACCAAAGTCAGATAATGAAAAATAGGGGGATATGAGAAGAACCATTGTGTATGATGCTGGAAAGAGAAAAGAAAAATGTGCACAGGTACAAATGCTGGCACTAGGTGCAAAATCAGGGCTCTCTCTGCCTAGGAAATATCAACGTGTGCAGTATGTTAGGATCCTAACACAAGGTTGTTTTACCTCTGTTCCCAACACACAAAAGGCTCAATCATTTTACATCATGATCAAATAAACATATTGAACAAGGAAGATGAAACTTTGGACCTAGAATCTGGGATAAGGTTGTGGGAAACCTTGATCCTCAACTTTTCTACGACAGGAAATGTGCAATCTGGAATTATTTTACCAATTTTACTGGAGAGACAGAAAAACAGAGGATTGTAAAGAATGTGTTCCGGTGTAGGCAACACTCTGGGAAGTTTTCAAGGAAGCGATTCAATTAGAAACATCAAATTCTTAGTGCAGCTCAAAGTTTTGCCAGTAGATGCTAGAGAGTAGATAAGGAAGAGTTTGATTTAATGTAGACTGTTAATAACAAGTTAAGCAGGAACCATTGTGGTTTTAGTCAGAGGCTAAGGGAGTTTTTAATTTAAAGCAGTAATTAAGAGCTTGATTATGTTTCAGATGACCTGGAATCATAAACACTAAAATGTCATCTAAACTGAAGTGCCATAAAGGCCAAAGTCAAGGGTGTTGGAGTGCAACACAGTTTCCTAGGTTCTCCATAGGCAGGCTGAGACATTGTCCTCTTTATTCTACCTCACCTCTGCAACACCTATCTGAAAGTAGGATTTTTCTAGGGTTAATTCTACTGAACATCAAATATAATGTAAACTGCCTGAAAAATTTTACCCTGTAGTTCTTATAGCACCAAGGTAAAAAAAACTGTGTTTGAAGTGAAATATACTGCTGAAAGATATGCTCTCTTGAGTTAAAAACTTAAACTTACCATATCTCTAAGGAATTGTTATGAAGTTAATTACTTTTGCAGATTAAAGGGCAAGTCCTACTTTCAGCTCCTAATCACTGCATCTTTTCATACCTTTACTGCTAGATTAAAAAATACGTCTGTATGGTTGTTTCTGCCTATATAGATACCTGTGAACCAGGGTCAAATCATGTAACCCTTTTTCCCCCGCTATTCTATCTCTACAACCTGAACACAATAAATGCCTTTAGCTTGAAGCATATTTCTAGTTTTTGCCTCATCTTCAAGGCTACTGCCCAAACATTATCTAATCTTTTGGCACCCTTTCTGAATGAGCATCATGACAGGAACACGCTCACCTGTGCAGACCTGATCAATACAATCCTTTAGTCATTCAGGGTTTGTCACTCTTGTGTTCACACTCTTT
>NW_008588181.1:41688-47948 GCF_000691845.1 Merops nubicus
TGCTCATTCAATTATCCACCGTAACTCCATTCTCTCCATTTCTCCTTCATTTCCACCCATTTTTCCCTCCAGGTCCTTCCCACTGTAGATGTGTGCCAGGACATGCAACCCCACACTACACCAGAAAGCCTCCATTTAATGAGGTTTGCAGTTTGTCAGTTTTCAGATTATATTCTAAACTGTTTGCCATGCCTTTTCTGTTCACTGTGCATTTCACCTAGGACCCATGGAAACCGATTAAAAGGTTCCTGCCTGTAATTTCAACTCCACAGCTTCTTGCTCTAAAGTGTAAAAAGTTTGACTAAAGACTGCATAAATTAAACATTTCCAGCAGTGGTTACACAAGGAAGGCATGCCTGTGCTGAGCTGTTAAAAACGCCACTTTCATCATTTCACTGATTTAAATTCAAACCTCCTTATACACTACGTAAGATATTTTATTCTTACTTTGTCTAAGTAAAAGGGCTTCTGTTAAAGATTTTTCATCCTACAGCTCCAGGGCCTTTGAAATCATATCCTGTATGTTTTGTATCTATCAGCAGTTTCCCTGTGTCAATCTACAATGAACTACATAAGCCACTTATACCAGAGACTGTTCAAGTCATTCCAAATTTGATTGGCATTTTCTGATCTCCCTGGGTTTGTTAAGCAAGTTGAACCTTAATAACACACTGAGAACATGAATGGGCTAATGAAGCAGATTGCATGATCTGGAATCGTTCCCTTACAGGTAAAGTTCTGAACCACTGACAGTAAGAGGATTTTTTTTTTTCCCCATGGTTACTTTTTGCTCTTGATGCAGTGCTGTGTTATGCAGCTTTCTGGCTCTGTGCTAGCTACATAGTGAAGAAAAATGTCATCTTAGTATAATACTAATGATTAGCTTTTTGTGTAATTAGAAAAAAGAAAAAAAGACTAACTTCCCCTGTTTCCTTTCAGTACTACAAAAACACTTTAAGTGCATATCCACACTAAATGTATCCTTAGTCTAAAACAGTCCACCAGTGTAACAAAGGATGCAGAAAATATTTCCACAGTACAGCTGTGTACAGCTTATTTCTACCCAGGGGAAAAGCATTGTGGGTGAAGTGTAGTTACTTTCAATGTACTATAGCCCTTGACTGTATGTCACGTTGCTTGTGCTGTGCTGTCAGGTGGAATACAATATTGTTATAATGCTAGAATTAAGGCTTCTGTACTAACTCAGAATGGCTGGGGGTTTGTTTTGGTTTTTGCAACACTGAAACTGTTACTACCACAGAAGAGATTAGCTGGTGCTTTAACTCTCTCCTCCCTCCTTTCTTTTTCCTCGGGTATGAATGTGGGGAAAGCTTCAATAGGTTTTTCACAAGACAGAGGAGCCAACCCTCCATGCTGATGTCACATTATCATGCCATCTTGTCAAAGGGACTGCAGCTTTCCAGCTTCTGGTCTGGGCAATGGGTTCAGGGTTAGCAAAGAAGTGTAATTTTTTGAAGAGAAAGGATCTTCGTGGAGCCCACAGCAAAATGACCTTTTACAGGGATTAAACCTCACATTTGCATTGAACCTCTTTCCCAGTGTGTAAGACTAGCCAGTTGTTGGCTTGAGAAGGCTGTTTTGTGTTGTCAGAGAAAAAAATATGTCCATCCCTTTGGCCCAAACTGGCACATCCTGCAGCTTGTAGGGACTGAATATGCAATGGCCTTCTCAGCTGCCCTAGGTATCTTCTCCATAGGAGGCTTTCTAGAATCAGCTCCATTGCAGGGAAGATGGGACTTACAGGCAGGCCATATGTCAACATGAATTACCATAATTGAAGTACAGGCTTTCTACAGACTGTAATACAGCTGCACAGATGCAGGGCAGGGACTTCCTGTCTTCAGTCTGCTCCTTCTCCTGACACTCCTATGTCCTCCTACTTGGAACAATTATACAACTACTTAAATACTTTGGAAAGGAACACGAAATAAGGGGAAGCTCAAACAAAAGTCTTTCAAGCCACTTCCTCCTTCCTAGCACTCAGCAGAAGGAAAAGCAGGGTCTGTGTTATTAGAAGGCTACAACCTCAAAATTCTTCTGAGAAGGCTTTCTTTAAAAGTTCCAGAAAAAAACATGGAAAAAGATGAAAAAAAAACTCACAGTGAAATTATTAGCTTAACTCTAGATGTACATAAGAGAACACTAAATGTGAAGTGTCAAAGCCAAGGTGTTAGAAAGCAACATGCACTCAAATAGTTAAAAACAACATCCAAAGATAGACAACAGCTGAGAATGAAAGTTGCAAATGCAATCTTAATTCTATCAGTTCCTCAGTCTGGCATGTTTGACTTTCAGCTTCACTAGTACTGTTTGAAATCAGCTGGATTTTTTTCCTGATAGTTCCTGGATTTTGAAAGACATTAAAAATTATGTGGGGCATGAAAGAGTCAATTAATCAACATTTTTGAGCATCTGTGATTCACTACATAGATTTGTGGCACTTATGTTAATGGAATAGCTGACAGCAGTAACACATTGTCATTTGCTATGAGGACCAACATGACAAGTCAATAGCCATTTCACTGATTGGTTTTCTCATATTTACTGACTTGAGTCACAGAGCTTTGCTTACATACCCAACCTGGAAACACCCATGAACATAATTGTCTCACCCTGCTCCCCCTCTCTGCCATTACCAATTTGGTTCCAGTCTCTTCCCAGCCTACAAACCCCTTTTTTCTATTTTGTGACCCTTCTTTCCTTCCTTCCCACCTTCTAATCAGTCACAAGCCAGCTTGTTGCAGCTTCATATTCATACCAGCCTATGTCCTTCTGGTCAGCTTGCTCTACTCAATTCACTGCTAGAAGCTCACTCTCTTCTTTTCAGTTTCCTCTAGCCTAGCATTTGTCTCTTCTCATACAAATCAAATAATTCCCTCTATTTCATCACGATGTCTCTAGGAGGGAGGCAAGCTGAAGATTTCGGTAGAGAACATGAGAATCAAAGCTCCCTGATCTTCCTCCTAATTGTAGCTGAGGGCAGCTGAAGTCTATAATTTATAGGGCAGGTTCTTTAGAGGCCCTGTATCTTGCAGCATCACATGATGGGTGAGTGTAGCCTCGTTTAAGGCATATATGATCTAAAAAGAAGGGAGACTTTTTACACTAGTATATAGACATGTTTTTAGTGGCTGAAATTGTCATCTCTGCTGAACTGTTTACTTTCTATAACAGTCCTTATGTCTAGGAAGTGTCCTTATATCTTCTTACAATAGCCATGCTTCCCAAAGTTTTCAAATAATGGGCCTTAAAGACAGAACAATTGAAAAAAATCACTGAAAGGCATTATTGTGGCCAAACTTACTTTCTGCAAGCCCCTTTACTGAAAACGTTGTAGCTGTTTCAGCTGAACTCTTTACAATCATCCATGTGAGGGCAGTAACTGCTGAGGGCATAAATCAAGCTAAATAGTTAACTTTCATCTATGTTCTAATTAGCAGAGAACAAGGTCTTACAATGGAAAGAATCAGGGAATAAGTGACTGTAACCGCTTACAGGTCAGTAACAAATGGGCTAACAAAAGAAAGCACTGTGAGAAGAATATGAATAATGTGGTTTATTGCTTTTTCTTCTCCCAGAGTTTCCTCCTAGCCCCCAGACAAGCTCGTTCTGCTGCCTTCCTCAGGTGTTATTGAGTACCTGGGAAACGAACAAAGGAATGAATGAAACCACTGAGGACACCGGACATCTCACTCCACAGTGCACTCACTGCAGGTTAAGGGGAACAGCTGGAGCAGAGCGACAGGCTGAAGGGAACAGTCAGTCATTTTGTTGTTCAGACTGCAAGGCACTACAGGATTCAAACAGATCAAAATGTAAAGAGACAGTAGTAGTACCTGTGGGGTATAGAGACACCATGTACACAAAATCTCCCTTACCTCTCAGGCATGGCCAGCTGCACAACCTTAAGGCAGGATAATTGTCTGACGTTGAACTGCTCTAGAACTTGCAAACCAAATTGCAACCCTCCTTGCAGAGAAGTGAGCCCTATAATAACTCTCCTGAAATAAATAACACGTCCTTGTTTAGCTCCTGAAAAACTCAGGTGATAAACTGATAGGAGAAGAGAATAGGGATTCACTTGCACCTTCAGAAACCTAGTAACAAGGGGGGAAAAAAAAAGCCATATATAGGACAGCAGATGATTAGGCCAAATCAGCATGGGTTTACAAGAGGCAGGTGCTGCTCGGCTAACCTGATGTTCTTCTATGACCAGATGACCCACATAGTGCAGGAGGGAAAGGTTGTGAATGTTGTCTGCCAGGACTTCAACACTGTTTCCCACGGCATTCATATGAAAAAAACTGGCTACTCGTGGCTTAGACAAGCATATGTTTTGCTGGGTAAAACACTGGCTGGATGACCAGGCCAAAAGAGTGATGGTGAATGAAGCTAAATCCAGTTGGTGGCCAGTCACAAGTGGTGTTCCCTAGGGCTCAGTATTTGGGCTAGTTCTGTTTAACATCTTTATCAATGACCTGGATGAGGGGATCAAGGGCACCCTCAGTAGGTTTGCAGATGACACCAAGCTGGGTAGATGTGCTGATCTGCTTGAGGGTAGGAAGGGTTTTCAGAGGGACCTGGACAGGCTAGATTAATGTGTCAAGGCCAGTGGCAGGAGGTTCAACAAGGCCAAGTGCCACGTCCTGCACTTCGGTCACAACAAACCTACGTAACACTACAGGCTTGGGGAAGAGTGACTAGATAGATGCTTGGCAGAATAAGACCTGGGGGTACTGATTGAGAACTGGCTAAATATGAGCCAGCAATGTGCCCAGGTGGCCAAGAAGGCCAACAGCATGCTGGCTTGTATCAGAAACAGTTTGGCCAGAAGGAGTAGAGAAGTGATTATGCCCCTATACCCAGTGCTGGTGAGGACACACCTTGAGTACGATGTCCGGATTTGGGCCCCTCACTACACAAAAGGCATTGAGGTGCTGGAGCAGGTCCAGAGAAGGCCAATGAAAGTGGTGAAGTAACTAGAGAACAAGTCTTACAAGGAGCAGCTGAGGAAACTGGGGTTGTTTAGCCTGGAGAAAAGAGGCTCAGGGGAGACCTTATCACTTTCTACAACTACCTGAAAGGAGGTTGTAGCAAGGTGGGTTCTTTTGCTGACTGCATGTCCCGGCAGGAAGAGTAAGTCCATTAGCAGTATACGTACAGGAAAGTATTTACTATCTCATTCCAAAACATATAGGAAAGATATGAGGTGGCTAACAACCAGAGGAACAAATAGATCAATGTATTCACTCATGGTATATGATGTAGCAAAGAAAGGAGTGAGCTGAGTTAGAAACCAGGTTATGGGGGAACGAATAAGCCAGGTCATCATTCCAATTCTGATGTGCCTCAGCGAGAGTACAGATGGATCTGTAAAGACAGAAGCACATCCTTCTTTTTTTCTCTGTTTCCATACAAAGAAGATTCTATTTTAAAAAGTTTACCAGCCTGATCTACATGATAGATTTCTTTTCCCCAAATGGTCAAATGGACAAGCCTCCAATGTCAGGCAATCTCTTCATTGTAGAAAGGCACATAATTTACGGTGGAAGCTACCTCCAAATTTGTGGAGCTACAGTTAGCTTTGTAAGCTCTGCACAAGAGCAATTTCAGATCTCCAGGGCATCCAGGATGCTTAGACACATATCCCCACACATAGTGAACGTGAAGCAGCTTTCTGACAGAGTATCCCAAAATGTTTCCTCTAGCTTGGTCTTTGCTGATCATTAATTTTGTTGTGCTGGTCACTGTCATTTCAGCTAACCAGGAATTTTAGGTATGCTGACTAATGTTGCCTAGGTTTGACAGATATCTGTAGGCAGCAGACATGCTAGGCAGGTAGTTTTGGCAAAAAAATGGAGTGAAGAGGAGCTGTACTGCTTAAAGACACTTCCATGGGGTTTATCTGCCTGCGGCCCTCAGTGTTTGAGTGGAGACTGCCCAACTGCCTGTGTCGTGGCCTTGGTGGCCTTGACTTTGCTTTAAACACAGACAGCAAGAATGATTTAGTCTTGATTTAGACAGCAAGAATGCTTCAGAACCACAGTGAAGGCTCCCATGGTGGGTTAACATCTGGATAGGCTGCCCACTGGGTAGCTGGCAGGCAGCTACACGGTGAAGGAGAACATGTGTTTATGATCAATAGATGAGGGATAAGCAACTGATGTAATTTACCTGGACCTGAGCAAAGCCTTTGACACCGTCCCGTACAGCATCCTGGTCTCCAAACTGTTAAAATA
>NW_008588182.1:0-277 GCF_000691845.1 Merops nubicus
TTCCTGTGCTCTTTGCTCCTCCCATCTGCTACCAGAGTCAGGCTTCCTGCTCCCTCTTTCACCTGCTAAGCAAAGCCACTCTTGTTCCTTCACTGCAGAAGATGAGGGTCTATCAAACCCTGGCTCTTCAATGATGTCCTTGACCCATCAGTAACACCTCAGAATAGCCTGACCAGTTTTACCTCCTCCTTGTAACCACAGAATCCCAGCATCGTAGGGGGCAGAAGGGACCTTCAGAGATCATTTTGTCCAATCCTCCTGCTAAAGCAGGGTACCC
>NW_008588182.1:557-797 GCF_000691845.1 Merops nubicus
GCAGCATGTTCCAAACGTTGGATCAATGCCCAGAGCTGAAAATGGCATTTTGGGGGGGATGATACCCATGAACTCTGGCAGCTCATCCCTTCTGCACGCTGGCCCATCCTTTGCAAGGAGGGTCTAGCTGAGTTTCTTGCTTTCAGGAACCAAAGAATCAACCTTCATCCTTGGAAAACACCATCCATCACTCACCCAGGAGCTCTGTGGGGCGAGGCAGCACCACATCATCATCATCCC
>NW_008588183.1:0-454 GCF_000691845.1 Merops nubicus
GACTTGTTCCTGCGGAAGACACATGAGGGGAAGTATCTGGTGCTGTAATTCCACCTGGGGGGTTTGTGAAGTCTTTTCTACCTGTGTCTGGTGGGAGCTGAGCTGTTGCTGTGAGTGCTGTACATCCTTCCTCCCATGCTGCTTTTCCAGATGAGAACGTTTGATAGTCTGTGACCAGATCATGAGTATAGCTGGCATCAGTAGTGGTTGAAACACCACTCACAGAGGGAATGGGAGAGCTTAGCCCTGTGTAGGCTCTGCGCTTGCAGAAGGCTGCAGGTGATAGACATGTCCTGTGAGCTCCAGGATCATTTCCCTGCTCCCCAAGCTGAGAATATGTCCTAGCTCCTGGTTTGGATGAGGGCTTTCTGCCCCATTCTTGCCTGCCTGTGAACTAAAGAACCATGGCTGTAGCTGCATTCCTGATCTGACCAGCTTGGAGGAAACCCAGCCC
>NW_008588184.1:0-1053 GCF_000691845.1 Merops nubicus
GCACCTCGTCCCCACCGCCCGCAGGGACACCGAGGGACCTGGCTGCCCACGGGCCAGAATGAGCCCCCAGATCTCCCAGCAGGGCCTCTCCAGCCCGGGGCAGGCCCCTGCTCCCAGCTGCCCTCGCCTCGGGCCCACGGCTTGTCGAACAATGCTGCCCCAGAGCCTCCTCCAGAGCTTCCTCCAGAGCCTCCTCGGCCCCGTGGCTGCCTCGGCGGCGCCTTGCCCTGGGCGAAGCGAAGGCTGGTTCTGCCCAAACACACCCTGATGGCCTTTGAGCCATGTCACTGCGGGGCAGTGCTGCTGGGATTGTCACTTGGCTGTCCCCAGAGGGCTGGAGGGGCTGTGGGAGGCTCAGGGCTGAGCCGTGGGTCCCGGTTCCTCCCGCAGCCGGGTGCTGGGCTGCGTGCATAGCTCTGTGTTGATCCTCCAAAAGACACAGCTTTGACATCTTTATTTTTCTGACAGCACGAGCATCTTATTCTATCTCTACCTCTTACCCATATTTTAGAGTTCTATTTCTGTCCTGCACAGGGCCTGCGGCCTCATAGTCCAGCGAGGGGTTCTTCAGCCGCGGGGGGCTGGGGCTCAGCAGGACCTTGTCAGTGCCCCTGGGAGCCAGGGCACTGCTCAGAAAGTGTTCTCCAGTTGACGTTGACGCCGTGGCTTTCCCCAAACCCTCCTCTGCTGGTTGCCAAATGAGGCTTCTCAGATGGCTATTTCCTGGGTAAAGGGCTGTGTGTTCTCCGAAAGGTTCCAGCCTGGTCACTGCCCCCTGTTCTATAGTACAGATAAAAACAGGAGTCAGTGCAGCTCTCTTGTTCTTTTGCACAGTGCTGAAAGTGCTTCTGGAAAGCAGGGGTGAAGGTGGGGGGGACTGAATCCATTTCCTTCAGGATAGGTGGCAGGGTGGTGGCAATGGATTGTCTTCTCCCAGGAGGTCTCTGTGCCTGGCCCCTCGTGTCACTCAGGACAACCAGGGGGTTTGCAGGACCACCAGGGGGTCAGGCCCAGCCAGCGTGGTGATTTCATGAAGGGCAGGTCCTGCTTGAC
>NW_008588185.1:0-241 GCF_000691845.1 Merops nubicus
TGCTGGCTCCCAGAGGAGAGAGAAGAGCTGTGCAGTGCCACGGACACCTGCCAGCGAGAACCCCGGAGCCAGGCCTGAGCCCCGGCACCCCTCATCCTCTGCATCACACACGCAGGCCTGAGAGCAGGCAGCTGAGTGGGAGAGGATGTGTGTGAGTGGGTGAAAAGCAACTGAAATGGGTGTGTAAATAAACCCTACCGTAAGATCTGACACTGAATTTTGGTATCAAGCAGCATACACT
>NW_008588185.1:254-1989 GCF_000691845.1 Merops nubicus
GTCCTACACAATTCCTTTTCCTTCACCTACTTTTCCACAGACCCCCAACCCGTTGCCACTGTCTGTGCAGATAGTTCCCCACATCATCCCTAGGGAGGAGGAGGAATGTCACCAGTGGGTGTAGAGGAACAGGGGAGGGCCCTTCAGCGACACACAGAGACCCACAGCAGGACTGCCTCTGTAATAACCATTCCTTCCAGATCATGTCCGTAGTCCAAGAGGAAAAAGAAAGCATTGAAGCAGCTGCTTTAAGACTATTGCATTAAATGCAGGCGCTGAATTTACCTTCAGCTCTGCCTAACCCATTAATGTGCAACATTTAAAATCCACCTCACATGAGATTTACAGATAAAACTGAAAATTTTGTTTTTTTCTGAGCATTTAATGATTTTTTAAAAACTACACAACCAAACAATTCTGATAGATATGAACACTCTGCATAAACAAGCAGAGGAACAATTTAACAGAAGCCTGAAGCATGCATTCGTTTTCTGCATTTTTTTTTTCCCTGTCACAGGAAACTACAGATTCATGTAGCTTAAAAACACATTAAGAACCCCACCAGCCTTCACATGGGTGCTAAGAGAGAAACATGGGGTGAAACAGGCAAGGAAGGAAGAGTATCTACTTCTGACCGTTGCTGGGTTCAGCTCTAACCCCCCAAAAGAGGGCAATCTGTCATTTATGACAAATTACTTGCTTCCCCCTACTGATTTTTTTCTATAAATAGAGCCCTATTTAACAAGTACCCAACAGAGGGAGTCCAAGGCAGAAGTCCCCTTATAGTGAGGGCTCCTTACCCCACGGCAGATGGGAAACTCTGACCCAGATCCACATCCCTCCAATCTACTTTAAATAAAAGAAAATCAGCAGCCACAATGAAACCCCCTCCCCTAAGGGAACTGGGTTGAAAAGCCGGGGAGGGGGATGGACACCCACACACAAACCCAGGATTGCCAGCAAGAACACAATCTGCTCTTTTATTATGGAAAAAATACATCCCACACTGTCAAAGCCCTTCAGGAATTATCCTCTGCTGAGTTCCACAACCCCTGTTGATCTGAAGTCCCTGGCCATGCCACCAGTGACACCACGCAGTGTCCTGCAGCTGTGGTGACAACACCCACGACATGCAGGGACAAAGACAACACGTGTATTTTCCTGACAGACAAGAAAGACAGACAGACACAAATCACAGTCACATCTTTATTATAAAAATGTTCAGGTGGCCAAAAGTTTCTGAAGTACTGTTGCACCTCCCTTTGTTTCAGTACTTTTTTCATTTCACAATACAGACTAGAATTACTTGGTTACATATAGAACAGATTTTTTTTCTTTTAAAGTTCTCTCAAAAGTCTACATTCCAGTTTGAAATGTTGTAGAAATCCAACAGAGAAGGCACTCAGCACTCTAATTCAGCTCCTCCCTGAAAACCACCTCTGAAAATCATGTCAGAAGCTCAATGCACACGTGATTAAGGCACATGGGAGCTGAAGTTTCAAAAGAGAGAGCACTTCAGGAGGAGGAAAAGAACCATCCTCCCTGTAGAGCACAGTGCAGGTCAGAGTGAGGGTGTGCCTGAGCTGACAGCAATACTCACACACACACAACATGACTTGTTCTCAGGGATAAAACTTGACTGACAGGAATGGGATGATCCATACAACACTGTGCAAATAAACTACAGAATTGCCAAGGACAAATGTTTTCATTTATACTACGAATGGGCATTCCT
>NW_008588185.1:2012-15778 GCF_000691845.1 Merops nubicus
CATTAGCTGGTCTGTGGTGCAATGGGCTCAGGACGTGTCTTTAAACCTGACAGCTCCTGCCTCTGACATTTAGATGCTCTCTTTGGAAAACAGGAGCTTTTGTACAAACTGCATTTACTCTCAAAGCCATTTTTATACTTCCCCAACATTCTGAACACAGCTTTGGTCAGGCAACCAACATGTTATTTAAAAGATTTATGCTTAATAAAATAGTGTCAGCAATTCCTCAGCAGAAGCAGATGGACAAAATAACATTCCAGATGAGGCACCTTCCTCCACACCTCATTTAGGGGCAAAGAACAGAATGCTCCTCAAGCCAAGGCCACCCAGCAGTGCCCCTGCAGCACCCTCACAAAAGGTGGAACAAGGGGTGGGGACAGCCTCTAAAGGCCCAGCAGGAACAGCCAGTCATGGATCACAACCACCCTGGAAACACTCAGCCAGGGCTGAGTTCACATGTTAGATGTTTTGCTAATTAGTGTCCTTCATTAGCTGGCACTTATCTTTACATTATGGTTAGTAATATATTTAAAAGGCATTTTTTGATTTAAAGAATTATTTCATAAGTGAAAAAGTGCTGGAAAACTACCTGGCCAGAAACTGCAGAAGCAAAGGCTGGTGTCTTCCTGGTTATGCTGGGATTAAGTCTTTTTTGTTACTGCTTTGGTTAAGCATTGAATTCTGCCATCAGGATTTGTTCCTCTGATAACTTTCAGGTCCTCTAAAAGAGTCCCCTTTGAGGGATATAGTACACATTAAAGAGAAAAATGAAAAGTAAAATAAATGTTTGTTATAGCCAGGAAGAGCAGAGAGTCGTTGTGAAAAAAAAAAAAAATCTTTTTTTAATTAAAAAAACCCAGGTTACTACAGCTGTAAAGAGCATTCAGTTTAAGCTGCATATTTAATTAAAGAGATTATATGATTCTATTTATTTCTGCTTTCTTGGAATGGCACCAGTGAGCCTGGAGACACAACCTGGTCTGCTCTGCTTTGGAGCCCAACCCTGGAGCAACGCTGACCCACAGCAGCGACCCTGCCTAGGGCAGGCTGCTCTGTGGGACCTGGTCAGGGGGGGCAGTTCCTGAATTGTATCTTCTACCCAGCCCAGGATTAGGGAAAAGAAGGATCAAACTGATTCTTCAGCTGTGCACACGATTTACAAACAAAACAAACCCCAACCCCACTGGCACAGAAGAGATATCTAGCAAGGCACTGGACAGATTTAATCTCCCTGAATGCAAAGCTGATTTATTAGGCCCTGACTGGCTCTTCTCATAGGCACTGCAAATAAGAAATACACCATCTGTTTGGTAGCTGGAAGGTAGTAATCTTCATTCCCATCCAAGGCTACAAAACAGACTGAGGTAAAAGGCATAAGTTCAAAGTTACCAGCCAGAGCTGGTGAGCGTGCAGGGGTGTGTGAACACAATCTGGCATTGACAGGATACTGCAAAGCAATTCTTCTATAACATGCTTCATAGCTGACATTTCAGCCATGTCAGTTCTCACAATGGGTCTGACAGGCAGATATCTGAGCTGAGGGGGAAGGGCCTCCCTCCTCTTCAGGAGTTTCCTAGAATTTCTGCTTTGTCTTCATCGAGTACAAAGGGAGAAGTGAAGTCTTTGTTCTTCATGTATGCCTCCAGACCCTGAGAACGGGTGAGAACAGCATCATTAGGCTGCAAACTCAGACCTGCTTATCTGCCCTATTTTCACATCTACAAAATGTCCTCAAAGAAGGACTGACTACCCAAAGTTAAAAGGTCATGGGAAGCACAGACATCAGCAGGTTTCCCCAGGACAGGGCCAGAAAGCATTTCAGCCCCCAGGCTGGAGTTCCTCAAGGAGAAGCACTGAGGAGCCAGAAAACAATGGATCTCAGAACAAGCTTCCTGGGGAGGGACAGGCATGGGAAGGTGTGTCCTTAACTCACATTAGGATAATCCAAGCAAAGAAAAGTCAACTTAAATTGCCTTGTTTTAATTTTGTTCTTACAACACATCTATTCTGAGGAGTATACTACCTGTATGTGGAAACCTAGTGAAGATGTGAAGTTTTATGAACACACTTCCTCACAGTGCCCACATATCCTCCTGCAGTCCACTAGGAACAGTGGACACCCTGTCCAGCACAGGGCAGCTTCTCTCCTCACTGCTCAGATGGAAGCAGCTTTCCCAGGACCAATTCTTTTTCAGAAGGACAAACTTGAGAAATCTGAGACGTGATTTCTCTAAAGCCAGCACATGTCACAGTTCTCATTCAGTATTCACTCACTGTGGGAGCCCAGCACAAATTATCACACAACCAAACAGGGACCCCATGGATTTTGTGATTTGACTATTCTGAACTTCCCTTCAGAAGATCTCAGAGTGCTTGTGGCTGAAACTGTGCGGCCTCGTTGCAAATCTCATTCTCCAGATGGCTAAAACTGAGAGTTAACTGCTGAAGAGTAAACCCCAGTGGAACCACAAACATAACACAGAGCCCAGGTCCTAGATCCCTTCATCTTACACTTTCTCAGGAAGCCTAGGCTGAAGAAGTCCCCTTTCTTTGGAAGGAAATCAGATGCATGCCTGCACACTCTTAAAAATACCTCCACAGATAGTTATTCTCACCTCTCCAAAGTAAGACACTAACGGAGAAATCTCACAGACAGCCGGAGGATCTTCAGTTCCTGAGAGACTAGAGAACACAGGATTAACCTCTTGCTATGCATCTTCATCGAGTGACCATCAAGAACAAGATATCCAGAAGGACAAGACATTTGTTACACTCACATGCACCCTCCATTAGTCGAGTGCAAAGTGGGAAAAGAAAAGTCAATTAGCCCGTCCCAAATATCTCTCATCAAAACAAGAACACTGCTTTTGCAGAGGTGCTTTTCAAGTAAAACTAACATTGTGTGGGTTTGTTAAACTATGAGGGGATGAAGTACTAGACCCATGGAGTAAAAGCAGCTTCCCACTCAGCATGCTGCAGGAAGCCTCTGAACCAGTAGCCGAGTTACTGATCCTTAGGCCCACCTGAGGATCGTGATGGGACTGGGGCCATATTTAGAAAAGCTGGTGAGGACTACAAATTACAGTTCCTTGGCCTGTTGAAATTCAGAATGATGGAAAAGGTTTCCACTGCCTAATGAGTTGCTATAGGGGTTGTCAACTCATGACCCCAAAGGCAGGAATCATAGAATCATAGAGTCATAGAATCCTTTAGGTTGGAAGGGACCTCCAAGATCATCAAGTCCAACCATTGAGCCATTAGGGCTCTAAAGTCCTCTGCTAAAACAGATCAGAATCTGTCAGGGTTGGAAGGGACCACAAGGATCCCCCAGTTCCAACCCCTCTGCCATGAGCAGGGCCACCTCCCACTAGATCAGGCTGCCCAGAGCCTCCTCCAGCCTGGCCTTAAAGACCCCCAGGGATGGGGCCTCAACCCCCTCCCTGGGCAACCCATTCCATGAGCAGAATCCCTGCCAGAAAGAGCACCCAGAGCACCAAGCACTGCTGTCTAGAGCCCTCACAGTCACCAGTGGAGCAGGAGCTGGAACAGACACTAGTCTGTGCGTTCAGAAAAGATCAGCTGAAGGGAAATCATGCCAAGTCACCCTGGGGTCAAACGAATGGCTGGGTTTGTAGAGCACAGAATACGCTGTCAGCTCGCTGGCACGCTCGGGCAGCCGCAGGCAGAGAAGCTGTGAAGAAAGCCACAGAGGTCTATACCTGAGTTTCTCTGGTATCCTGCAACCGTTTTCATCCAGAAATCTGGCCCCAGCCTTGAGGGCCCAGCGGTAGTGCTGGGCCAGGAGGGCCTGGCGAGCAGTGCTGGGGGTGTCCTTGTCAGCTGAGTCTGCGTTTTTTAGTGGCGAGAACTCTTCTTCTCTCAAAACCTCGAACGCCACAAAATTCCTACCAGCAAAGAGTAGAAAACAAAGGTAATGCAAACTAAAGCTAGCCACCAGCCCTGTTGATGCAACAACTTCCATCAGGGAAAGCTCAGAGAGAGAGAGAGATTTTTGAGAAACACTGATGCACAGAGCCTGGGGCAGTCAAGCTGAGGAAAGCCCACCCCCCATCCAAAGAGGAAAGTGCCACCAGCCAGGGCTGTATGGCAGGAAAGCACAAGCAGAAGCCTGGTCTCCTTGGGAACACAACAGCAGCCTCGTAACCCCCCAGAGTCGTGCAGAGGTGGGAGGAAAAGCAACAGTTCTGCAGAGATCCCACAGAAACCTCTCCAGGCACTGAGGACAAACAGTCTCAGCTAAGAGCACAGAGGGATGGAGGGAGCAGCAGGGCCAGAAGCTGGGACAGAGCACTGAGCTCTCACTTCAGAGCACCACACCCTTGCTCCAAGAAATGGCCACTCCACTGTAGGCAAGGGATCAGCCTAGGACACCAGCTCCCAGGGATGAATAAGCATTATGGGAGGATTCACAGCTGGATGTTAAGTACAGATGTTTGCCAGGAACAGGAATGCAAATTAAAAAATCCCACAGCAGCATCTGTGCATTTCTGCATTTCATGTGTGAAAAGCAGCTGCCAAGCTGCTTTTGCAGTGTTATGAAAGAAGCACAAGGATTCATGGCTTGCAAGTGAGTCCTTTCACAGCTCAGAACTTAGCCCTGTCTCTGTTACACTGGTTTTGTCTTTGGTATGATACTTCTTTACCAAACACCTCAGGAAATGGAGACTGGTTCAAACCCTGAGCTATCTATCCTAAAATAAATCTTCAAAAGAAAAATACTACCCCCAAACAAAGGTAATTCAGTTTGCCCAAGTTCTCTTTTTGCCATTTATTTAAGCTTAAAACAGAATCTTTACTGCTAAATTAGGTTTTATAACAGCATTTATGCTAAATTCCTAAATTATTAAAATCTCTCGTTCCCTGAACACAAAGTGCCCCTGGCTGTGCTAAGAGTGCTCTGAGCTAGGTTTTAGAGCTTGGCAAGTCAACACTGACAGTTCCTACAGCAACAGGAACTTGGCCCCCCAGTGCTGAAGCAGCCTCCTCTCTAGGCACAAAGGGTGTGAGTGGAGCCCTGGCGTGACACACCAAACACCCGACCAGAGCTGCAGTTGCCATGGAAGCCACAATCCTGAAAGACACGACTTTCAAGAGTCTGAATACTCCAGCACGGGCCTGTATGAGCCACTGGCTTAGTGCTCCATTTGATTTTATTTTTCATTCTTTCTTTCACACACCCTGAGTGGAGGAAGCCTGGCTGCTGCCGAGCACCCTGGGGCTGCTCCTGGAGCCTGTGGTGTTCCTGTTGTGCTGGAGCTTGGTGTAGATCCAAAAGCCTTTCTAACAAGCCACCCAAAACCCACACGCTCCCTGGCAAGGCCTGCTACAGTCTACAGACATTCACACAAACAGGGAGAAGGGGAGGAAAAAATAAAATCATGTCTGCCACTAACTTAGAGAACTGGAACACATCAAACACAAACTTCTCCAGCTTTATCCCGTTCGGTTTTAGCGGCTTTACCAGATTTCCCTCCTCGTCAATGTAGGGCACCTTCTTTATGGCTACATGATGCTTCAGCTGCGGCTCATATTTCCTGCAAAAGGAGGAGAAACAAGTTCATTTACTTCATGCCCACTCAGAAAAAAGCAATAAACTTCTGGGAAGTAGATGGCGTGTTCGTGCTCTGGGTCATCTCTCAACTCTTGTGGGCGTTGCTCTCTCCAAACTGATTAAAGTCACATCCATGAAACACCTCACTGGACAGAGCAGCCTGGCCATGACATCCCCTGTACCAGTGGGACATGACAGGGTAAAGCCAGAGGAGAGGGAGGGCCTAGCATCAAGCTGAAATTGCACACAGAGGTAAAAAGAGGTAACCCAAATTGTATCTATCAGAGTGACAAAGGAGAAGAGCAGATCCCTCACACACAGGGGGATCCAGCTCCTCAGGAAGGTCAAAGAGCTGTCCACTGAACACCCAGCATCACATCCCCATCTCCCAGCACCAAGGTGCAGAGTCCTTCCCCAGCTTCACCTTCTCCCTCAACTTCTGTTGTCCCAAGGGATGGCACAGGTGACATTCCCATTGAAAATCCTCCCTGTGAGGCTGCATCCTTGACCACACTGAGCCCACGTGGCTGCTCACCCTTGCAGGCCAGGAAGATCATGCACTGGTATACCCTGCTCAGTCTTGCTACAGCAAAGCAGGCAAACTCTTCACTGGGTAAGGCCTGAAGAGCACACTGGGGCTGTCAGACAGGGGAAGCCACTGTTCTGAACTGTTTGGAGGAGAGAGGAGGTAAAGAGCAGAGCAGGAGGTACCCAAAACCGAAATTAGAGTGGGAAAGAGGAACACCCACTCTTGGAGGCATTTCTGGGCTGCACATCTGCCCTGCAGGTCTGGTGGAACTTACTGGGCCACCATCTCCAGGAACTCCACTGTGAAGAAGTGGTTGCAGATGTTGCCCGTGCTGTACGTCAGGCCCCCCCCGGGGCGCTGCTGCTGCGCAGTCTCCAGGCTGATCTCACTGTACTCCACCACCTGATAGAGCCCATCCACACAGCACACCACCCCAACAGGCTCTGTGGGGTAGGCCTTCTCCACCACCTGCAGCCACAGGACAGAGGGCCATGACAAGGAGGAAGAAAATCCAGGCACTGTGCCAGCTCCCAAGTACAAATGATCCCACAGGACTGTTGCGTGCTGCTCCCCCAGCACCTCAGGGCCACAGGCAGGACAGTGCTGGGTGTCCAGAGTGGCCTGGAGACACATTCTGCCCAACAACTGGACATAAAACCCAGTACTCGACCACTTAATTGCACAGTTGCTCAGAAGACAAACCAGCTAAAAGAAACCAGGACACTGGGGGCAGTTGCTTATCAAGGACTGCGACCTGGCATTAAATGAAAAACGTTTGCAGCTATTACACTCCCTGTTTCATCAAGTGTTAATTATTAAAGTCATATAAATGTCTCCTCAGGCTCCTGCTGCTTTAGGGTGACAAAATCAGGCTGGTTTGGTTTTCCCCACCTTCCACAGCGGGGCATAAAGGATGACTTAAAGGTGCATTTATAAAACACAGCCCAGTCCAACACAGCTTCTAGATGGCTGCAGTGCATTTGCAGAAAGGGCAGGGTGTAAAGGGGAGGCAGTTCCAGCCTAAAGGGGAGGCAGTTCCAGCCCAAAGGGGAGGCAGTTCCAGCCTGTTGCTACCTGTGCAGCTACAGCCTCTGCTCTAATTGAGGTTTATTTTCCACAGCACTCTGGAAGAGTGGAGGAGAACACTCACAAGCAGGGATTCTGAATGCAGTGCAGGCAGCAAGCAGCTCCTTTACACCTGCCTGGAGGGACCTGATGTTGGGCAGAGGTCTGAACACCCTGTTTCATCTAAGCCCACCCTGGTCAGCAGCTTCCAAATATAATCAGACCTTCACTCCCCATGGGAAGAAGGCCCAGCACGGCCTCACCTTTGCACCACAATCTGCCCCTCTGGAAACACAAAAGCCTATGAAGACAGGATCTGCCATCTTCACGAGGATATTGTCCACACAGTAGACATGGACATACTGGATTCCACGCTGCTTCATGTCATCCAAGATCTTATTATCCACCAAAGCACGGTACAAGCCACCATTGCCATCTATAATGCAAGAGAAAAGAGAAAGCCCTGGTTAATTAGTGACTTCGTTTGACAGCTAACGGCTCAAAGTCCTGAAGAAGCTGCTGTAACAGCAGAGCAGGGAGTGCCTTCTTGCCAAGGGCCAGTGCCACCAGGTTTTATCTCCAGCCCTGCCACACAGCTCAGGGAAGCCTGTCCTCATCCAGGCCCAGCCCCCTCATACACAGAGCAGGACGGTGGGGACCAGCCTCACAGAGAAACATGAGGCTTTATGAAGCCTTGTAAGATCCTCAGAGGGACAACACTACAGGGCAAAACATTATGCAGAGGGTGGGACAAGCCTGTTACATTTCTTCTTTCCCAGTGTAGACCAAAAGCATATTTAAAACTCAGCCTGGAGAAAAAGACTAAAGTAAAATCTTATTCTCTGTTTATCTTCCCCCTGCAACTCCCCAAAACCTTTTTAAAGGCCTGAACAGCAGCTGCACGAAAGACACCTGCACATTTGTCCATGACAGATCATCCTTCCATGGTTCCTCCTCTGCCACTGTCAGCTCAGGAAGCTGCAAAACCACATCACTGCAACGTGGCCCTGAGCAGGCTGACTCCACCAGGCCTCTTATCCTGTCCAGGCTCAGGGGAAAACTGCAGCAGGTGAGACATTGCAACCTGCAGCTGCACCACTCCCAGTCCTGCCAGTGCCCCCAGGTCTGATAAAATCCACGTGTACTGTGAGCAAATCTCCAGCAGGAACTAGAGATTACTACACCCTTGATTTCCAGCTGACACTGAGCCCTCCTGCAGCAATCAGCAGCACTCACACTGGCCTCCAAGGCCTGCCCCAGGGCCCAGGCTGGCTGATGGCCAGCAGCAGTCACCAACACACCACTCACTGCTCCACGCAGGAGCAAGCCCAGGGTACCTGGAGCCATAGCGATTTTCCCCTTCCCCTCCAAGATGGCTTTCCCATCAAAGGTGACAGCAGGCAGCATCCTCTGTTCAAACATGACCACGTTGGCTCTATCCAGGTTGAAGTAGTTGTGCTCCACAAAGAACTCTTCTGTCGGCCTCAGCGTGAACTCGCTTGTCATGATGTACCTGGGGAGGAACGTGAGCTGAGCAAGAAAAGCACAACCAAAGACAAAGCTACAAATGGAACATGCAAGGGAGGAATCCCAAGAGTGCTAAATGAGAGACACTGGAGTATCCTGCAGTATACAGCTGAGCAGGACAGCTCTCCTCCAGAACTCATCCCACAGGAAGGCTGCAGAGTCTCACAGTGATCCCACCCACAGGCTTGGCTCCAGCCAGGAGAGCAGAGCCTGTGCCTCAACACTAATGACATCTGGGTATGCAGAGGAGTTGGAAAGCAAGGCAGAGGACAGTACAACAGCCTCATTCACCCTAGGTCCAAACTGATGTCAAATGTCTAAAGCATCACTGCTCAGCACATGGTGCTGAGAACGAGCTGCAAGTTCCCAGGAGCTCAAGTCTGCCAGGGCCTCTCTCCACCAGGGTGAGCAGCAGCATTTCCAAGTGCTGGCTGCATGATTTGTTTTTCTCTTAAGTTTCTCTATTTCCTCCTCTCCTTCCAGTTCCACACTGCTGCTGTCTCCTCCTCCTATCCTCCTGCTTCAACAGTGGCTCAGAACCATCTTCATAATCTACCTATCAAGCACTTCAACAGCTATTGGCACAGCCATGCAGGGTCTTCTGAGAGCATGCCAGGAGATGGTGCATTTGTCACTCAGGTTGTACATGCATGGCTTCAGAAAGACACAAAATGGACATGAATCACCTTCACTCTCCAATTTGTAAAACAATGTGCTACCCTGAAGACCTCAGACATCTGCTCTTTCATTCTTCCCAAAGCCCAGCTCAAGTCAGACAGTGGTTTCATAAAGAGAACTCTCCACAGTCCAAGGAAAAACACTTGGCAGAAAACATTCCCAGAGGTGCTGCAGCACCTTGCTCCCTCTCACCTACATCCTACCACACCCTACAGGGAATTCCTGTTTTGCCCCCTGCACAGAGCCAGTCTCTTTTGAAGCCTCTTGAAGGCTGGGGGCAGCCAGGAGAGGGTAACCAGCTGTAAATGACAGGAGGTGGCCTGAAAACAGAGCATGACAAGCATCTACTTCTGCAAGGGGAAGAGAGGTTTTGATGTGGCAGAATTGTGGGAGGTGGAGGGTCTTGAAAAGTGAGCTCCAAGGTGATCCCTCCCTCCATGCAGGAATCTGAGAAAGCACAGCACAAACAGATGAAATCTCTTGTGAAGCCTCTGAAACAGGCACTGAGAAGTGCTGGTTACAGTGCTGCCAGGGTCTGTCCTTGAAAAGAGAGCAGGGTGCAGCAGGGCAGGTAGTGCTCAGCAGTTCAGGGGCAGTGCTCAGTGCCTCAGGTCTGCAGACAGGAACCTGCCACTTCCCATCCCTGTGCACCCTCCTCCACCACAAACCCCACAGACAACAGGCTCTCCCCAGACGCACATCTGTGCAGCACCCAGAAAAGTGTTTGCAGGAGCCAACACAGGCAAGACTGGCACACGAAGAGCCCTGCACAGCAGGTCTGTGGCTCTAGGTGACCTACCAGGGGATGGCACACTTGCAGTGGTATCTCTGGCCAGCGAGCTGCTCCACCTTGCGGATCCTTTCTGCTTGGATCTGATACAAGGTCTTGCCACTGGGCAGCCCCACGTTGTACATGCCCTTGGGGTAGCTCACTCCCAGGCGAGTGCCTTGTCCTCCAGCCAGCAGCAGCACTGCCACTTTGTTCTGTGAGATCTGATGCAAGCCTGAACAGAAGAAAGAACCCCAAGAGACAGTAAGAATCACAAAAGCCAGCAACACCCCCTGCTCTCCCCTTGAGCTTCCTGCAGGGCTCGGCCAACACCCAGAAGCTGCCACCTCAATGCCCACTGTTGGCAGTCCTGAGAGAAATACCCTGCTGCACGCAACACAAAAAGATTCATTTCACCTCTTTGATGCAGCAGCTTCTTCACCTAAAGCAGTGGATGGTGTAACAACAGGGAACAGCCACGAGCTGCAGCTTGGGAGGCTCAAACTGGGCATTCGAATAAAAACTAGGAAGGTGGTGCCCCACTGGAAGAAGTATCCAGGGGTGGGGGATGTCCTTCCCTTGAGGTTTTCAAGGCTTTGATAAAGCTGTAGCTGACCTCACCGAGGGCTGGGTACAGTCCTGCTGCTTATCAACACTTCTGCATCCCCAAGAGGTGAAGTCTCATCACCTTCAGGAGGGTGGGAGCATTTCTGGCACCTGCCTCTATCAACTACCTGTACCTGTGCTCCAGCTTCTGCTCAGGAGTAATAACACACCCAGCCCTGCAGAAGCCACAACTCCTGCAGTCTGATTGAAACCAATGTCATTCCTCCTGACAAACCAGGGAAGTCCAGAACTTGGGGAAGAACCAGACCACACAACAAACACACAGCTCATTCACAGTCTTTGTTCCCAAGCTAGCGTAACGCTAACGACTGCCAACCAGGAGAATGATCTTTCCTTGAGGAACATTCTGTGTTCCTCTAGGAATGCAATGAGCTCTGAGACCACACAGGTCAAAAGCCACAGCTCTGCTGCTGTACAGCAGCTGCCAGAGCCTTCTGCAGCCTGATGTAAGACACCTACTGCACCTCGCTGAGCCTCTGCTGCTCTGTGGCCCAGGGCTGGCCGTGCTTCACCCCAGCCTCTGAGGAGAAGACAAACATCCAACTTTAACCACACCTGGGACTAAAAAATTCCTGACTGTCCTGAAACACAAAGGAACCAAAGATACTAAATCAGAAGAAAAACAGGATTGGTTTTATGCTCATCTTTAAATAACTGGCTGTTTACATGAGCAATAGAAGGAAAATACCAATAGCTGTGCTAACACCCTGGCTTGGTTTTAACTCTGTTCAAAAATCCAGCTTTCAGCAACACAACCAATAAAAGCAATAAGTCATCCATGGCACTGTGGTAATGACCTCCCCATGCCTACAAGTTTCAGTCCCACCACAGCAATAACACAGTGTTTCTGCCTAAATACACCTTTTCAGGAAAGGCTGGTAACCAAGGGAAGCTGGTTACACAGCCCTGCCCTTGCCTGCTCCCCAGTGAGCCCGAGTACACAGGACCACAGAAGTGCTGGCTGGAAGCCTCCTCAGGACATCTGCAGTCCATCATCCCACTCCAAGTGGGGAGGGCACGAGTGAGACCTGTGCCTTACACAAGCCTGGCTCCCTGCAGCCACACAGAGCTGGGGAAAACCCTTCCCCAGAGCTCCCTCTCCTCCACACACAGGGACTCGGTTGACAGCTCAACAACAGGCTAGCCAGGGGTGCTCAGCATCCACAGCCCTGCCAGGACCAGCCCCAACCTCACCTCTGCTTGCACCCCTGCCTTGGAGCAGCAGCCACAGGATGGAGTGGGGAGGAAGCACAGGTCAGTGGAGGGGTCAGCAGCAATGACAAAACTGCCAATGGGGGGAGGAAGGGAAAGGGACTGCAGTTAGAGACCAACGCCCAGCTCCTTGGTCAGGTCACCCAGCTGTGGCAGCCAGCCCCTGTGCTGGGCAGGGGGAGGACAGTCACCACTGCAGCTAAAGCAGGGAGTGTTATCACAAACGGGGACATGGTTGTGCAGATCCTGCCCATTCTCTTCTGCTGCTTTATCCTAGGAAAAGGAATCACAACTGTCCTGGATCTGCTGAGCTCGACCAGCATGGGAGCTGGTTCCCACTGGGCCAGTCTATCCCTGAGCGTGCGAGTCCTGGCCCCTCCACAGCCAGGGCAAGCCACTCCTAAGGCGAGGTGAAAAGTGTCCGAGCAAGAAAAGCCCCTGGCCATGGCCCCTGGGAGGAGTGTGCCTGCTGTCACTGCTACAGCCAGGGACAACCCTGGACGAGTCCCTGCCCAGTGCTTCCCAACCACATTTAAACACCATGGCAGATGGACACAGGACCGGGCACCTGGCAGTGCCAGTGTCACCAGGTCACATCTGCTCAAGCCACCAGAGAGCAAGGTGAGCCCATGTCCTGGTTCCGTGTAAAAAGGGGTTCAGGGCAGGACCCACACGGAACAGAACTATGTACTCGCCTCTCCCCCCCCCCCTCGAGAGAGAGAGAGAGAGAGACACTTTTACAAAAAATGAAGTATATTGTTCAACAAGGAACAGAAAACGAAAAAGGGAGGTAAGGAAAATAATATATACAAAGATTAGGGGAATAATACAAAAAATAAAATATACAAAACCCTCAGAAATGGTTGCAGGGTCCCACGGAGTGAAAGGAGAACTTTCCTCTCCGAGCTCCAAGGCAGGAGTGAAATAAGAACCCACTCCCTGCCTCTTATCAGAGTGTGTGTGGGAAGGGGAGGGAATACAATGGTTTCACCCCCACCCGGGGTCCTCCCAGTTGCTGGAAGGTCACGGCCCCATTCCAAGCCTCAAACCACAACAGCCAACCACGTGCAGCTGTGCAGGGCCAGCAGGCCCAGGGAGCACATCCTACCCAGCAGAGGAGCTAAGGCTGTGACAGATGTGTACACATCACCACCCAGCTGGCTCCAGAGACTTCCCCCTCAGGATGCAAGCACATACCCATCTCGTTCCCAGCTGCACCAGTTGTACCATACCAGCACCCCACAGCACCAGTCAGGAGGGTCACGAGGGGAGCAGCATGAAAGGAAACACACAACCTTCCTCTGGCATCAAGATGACCAGCAGGCCCCCAAGAAAGCAAACCTGAAACTCTCTGGAGATCTCAACAGCCTCAGACTGAAGTTGAGGGCTAAGGCACTGCCCTGGTTTGGGGTAAAACAGGGCTGATTCTGTTCAGTGATTTTACTTTTTAGCTAAAGCTCTTCTAATTAACTGCCTGCTTTAAACAGTGATAAGACTTCATGTTTAGAGCTACTGCCAGGGGTTGGGATGCAGACCAAGGCCACTGCTGAGCTCCCACCCCACACTGAGGGGGCAGAGAGTGAAGCTGCACCTGAGGGGAGGAGTGCACAGAAAAACTGACCCAGAGTCCAGCTCCTGTACCCAGCTGCTGTCTGTGGCTGAGTCCAGCCTGGGACTTTTTCCAGGGGCTGCTCCCCAGCCGGGGGTGACAGTGATGTGTTGCCATCAGGGGCAGTTGGGTTTGGCACTGATTTTGTATGTATTTGTACACATTCCATTTTATTATC
>NW_008588186.1:0-5235 GCF_000691845.1 Merops nubicus
CCTCAGGCACTCTTCGGCTCCAGCTGGAGGATGCCCGCGTCCCACAGCTGCCCCTCCCTCTGGCTGCGGCCAGTGAGCCCGTGTCTGGTCTCTGGCAGACACGGGCCCCTTGTCTCCCAGAAGCTGCCTCCACCCTGGAAGAACCTCCCCTCTTGCCTGGGGCACCCAAGCGTTTTCACCCCTAGCCCCTTATCTGTGCCCCTAGGCAGACACCTCTCCCTCCATAAAGAGTCAGCCTCCAGGTCTCTAAAATGAAACATGGGGGGTAAAAAAAACCCTATTTGATGGGGAGCTTGTCCTGGGCGGGCAAGCTGCTTCGTGCCCAAGGAGAGAGGCTGGAAGAAGCAGCCCCACCCTAGCTTCAGCATGGAGTGACAGGGTAAGATGCCCAAGAAGCTGTGGCAAGGTTGGGCAGAACTAGAAAGGGTTCAGGAAAAAATGCCAAAATCCTTTCCCTCGTCTAAAACTCAAGCTGAACGGCGTCTGATGTGCAGTAGAAGGGGTACCCTGAAAACCTCTGCCCACCTGTCACGTCCCTACCTGTCCATGCCCCCCATGACACAAGTGCAACGAGAAGATGGCACCGCATCCGACACGAACACACGAACACACACAAACCACAGACAGCACAGGTAGGTGAAGCAGAGCCAAGGCGCAGCCATGCTGTGCGAGGAGGTCAGCCACAGGACAGCAAAGCTGGGGGGGCCTGGGAGATGGCTGGAGGAAGATGCTCCTCGCCCTCCTGCCTGCAGCTGTGCCAGATGCTTCCAGCTGCTCAGGAAGCCCCTAAACAAAAGCGTCCCCCTACGGGTGAGAGACAAGAGATGGAGAGGGAAAGCTGCTGCTGGGGGAGGTGGGAAGCAGTGATGGCTGGAGGAGAAGGTCTTTTCAGCAAAGCCACTTCTGCTGTGGGAAGCCCCCTGGACTAATGTGCCAATGGAGGCAGGCTGGGAAGGAGGCGGGCCACCACTTCTGCAGCAGGAGAAGAGGAGTGAGAAAACACCAGCTACAACAGTAAAAAGAAGCCACATCCCCACCCTGACACCCCCATGCCAGGATCTCTCCTGCCCTTCCAACCTGCTTTTAGCCTGTCTTCCTGCCAGGAGAAGGGACACGACAGCCCTTTTGGGAAAAGGCGACGAGGATCTTGTGGACTGGAATGGTTGTTCCTAACCTGGTTCCAAAGCCATTTGTCCTTGGAAGTGGCCACCCGAGCCTCCACACTTGTTGCAGGGATGGAACCTCTTAGGGCACTAAGAGGGAGGAAGTCAGTTTGGACAAGCCCCTGGGGCTCCCAGGCTGGGATAGTGGACACAGCTTGTGTGCTTTTGGTTGGGAAGGAGGGCCTCACACAAGGTGACAGAGCCATCCCCAAAGCCCTCATTTTCCCTCCAGCAGGACTGAGATCCAGAGGGAAGTGACCCACCTGCATGGACATGGCTGACCTGACCAGCCAAGACGGCGAGCTCCTCCCTCCCAGAGGTAGATGGGGCAGATAGGAATCGCCTCCTTTGGGAAGACATGGTGGGCTGTCCAGCCACCGCTTGGGAAAGTGGTTTAAACTACAGGGGGGGGCAAAGCAGCAGGTTGGGGAAGGACAGGAGGTGAGGGTGAGAGATCCCCTGCCACCGGGCGTATGGCAGGGATGTCCCAGGGGAGGCATATCCAGGACCCCGGCCCATTGCCAAGGCTCTCCCCTGCCTGGGGGATGCATTGTCCAGGGGCCAGGACCCAACTTGAGGGATTTTTGCCATGTAAACAAAAATAAATATAAATTATCATCTTAAACTACCGACACCTGATCTTAGCCTGCCGTCTCCCACAGAAACATCAATAAACTAGGAAATCCACACACCTAAACTACTACTTTCCCTTCATCTGGAGGCAATTCTTCCTGTCCTCCCACCTCTGAGCTTTACCGTTCTCCCACCTCTGTAGATCAAAGACCAGCTTTTAGCTGAAGCCGCCTTCCTCGCTCCCTCCCCTCCAAAAGGGACCTTTCTGGAGCATTACAGATGGTATGACATGAAGGTCACCCATGGGGGGACAGGCAGAAGATGGCACGCACACAAGAAATCCTGCCCAGACGGGTCCAGGCTTTTGCAGCTACGAACTGAAGTGAGTTTCTCCCATGAAGGTATGAATCGAGACAGATCCTTCCATGGAGCAGAAAGCTGGGGCAGCAGATGGTGTGAGAGATCAGACGTTAACATGGGAATCTTGAGACAGAATCAACTATCTTGATCCTGTTGGCAGACGGATGAAGTGGAGGGTGTTTTACAGGTTAGATTCTCATCTGAGCTGTTCTCCTTCTGGACAGCTTGGATCTGATTTGGAAAACAAGGGACAAAAGGTGTTAAAGAGATGTGGACAAGGAGAGGCGTGGTCCCCCAGGTTCAATGTCCCGGCCTCAGGCTGGTGCTTGAACCAGCCAGAGCTGGTGGGACATGGGATTAAAGTCTCATTATCCACAGCCCAAAAATTTCTATGCATTTACTCCTATTTCCCTAATCCTGCCACGTGAGATGCTCTCAAGAACTGCACGAGTTGCTTTCAAGAACAATGAAGGGCCAGTGAGAGCGTGCCTGCTGCCAGGCATGGCTGTTGCTTTGAACTCAGGACAACGCCTCTGTACCAGCTGGGATCTGGCCCTAGACCGAAGCATTTAACGGAGAAGATGAAATCAAGATTAATATCATCCAAATTTTGCTGGGTGAGAGCCTCTCCAGGCACAGCTCTGCACATGAGGTGTTCCCCATGCCCGGCCGGGGGTCCGCAGCAGGGAAAGTCCAGGGAATAGGGCAAGGGGTACCCCTGGCTGCCCACAGACCTCCCCCCACCCCACCCCTCAACAGCTTCCCTGCAGCCCCTTTCCCCCAGCTGCCCCCAGTACCTTATGGACCCAGCCAGGAGCGGGTTGAAGGCGTAGAGCCAGTCATGCATGTCCTTGTCGCTGCTCGCCTGCAGCAGGATGCCCCGGTGCTCCGTGCACACCGCGAACGTGTTCGGGGTCTGCCAGGGGAGAGCCAGGGCTGAGTCCATCGCCTGGGGGAGAGCACGGAGCGGGGCTGGCTTCCAGTGCCCTACCTTCAGCATGGCCTGTTGGTCTTCGCTGTACTCCACCTGGGCCTTGGAAAGGTTGAGTATGGCCCTCTCAACAGCGTCCTTGTCCGAGTTGTAGATGTAGACGTAGGGGCGTCGGACCACCACGAACCGCTTCACCCACCCGTTGGTGTGGGGCTCCAGGAAGTGCAAGTAGCCCTTTTTGGAGACGATGGGGCTGCAGAAGGCACCAAGGTCAGGGCGGGACACAGACCACGAGGAGGTGGCAGTGGTAGGGCAAGATTCCTCCCAGCCCCCAGGGGCTCCTCTCGCTAGCTGCCCCAGCCACTCCTACCTGACTCGTATCTCCTGGATGTCTGGCACTAGCAAATGCTGGGGCTCCTTCTCCTCCTCAGGCCGGCAGGCTGGTGACTTCTTGTGCTCTGCTTCTACCACAGGCTCCAGGTCAGGGCTCTCTGCCCTGGAAGAGACGTGGGGGGGCCTGGGAAAGGAGGAGGCCAGTGTGTAATTAGCACGATGGCTGGAGAATGCCCACTGACCAGCACTGTGTCCCACTGGTACAGCTGCCCTGCTCATGACGTGCCAGGGTGTCACTTGAACCTACTGGCCACAGTCTTACCTGACCTCCATGGCGTTGTAGCGCCCTTCCACCAGTGATGGACAGGTTGAGGAGGGGGTGAGAGTGGTGACCCCAAGAGCTGGCATGGAGGGGTCTCTCATCAGGGTCACAGACATTTCAGACAGCTGTGAAAGAGCGGAGGTGTGGATTTGAGCTTCTGCCCAAAGCTGGGCACAGACAAAGGACCAGGAGCCTGCTCGTACACGGAAAGGCAAGACCTCTGGCCAGCAGCATCCCTTACTGGCACAGCCCTGGGACCCACCAGCTCCAGGAACATGGGGGCAAGTGGAGGGAGCAGGGACTCTTCCCACCATGGTGTCCATCTGGCCCTGAGCCAGCACCCGGAGACATGCATCCCTCCCAGCCCCCCCAGCCTGGTGAAGCCTGGGGCAGCAGCAGTACCTTGCTCTCACTGGCGCTGACGCAGACGTGGCTGTGGCTGTACTCCCTGTTGAAGGTGTGCGTGAGCAGGCGCAAGCACTGTGGACAGAGGAGGAGGATGGTGGGGCAGGAGGCACCTTCCTCCACCCTCCTCCTCTAGCTCCTCTTGGGCTTTATCCTGCTGCAAACCCCTGCTGCCCCATAAGGATCCCTTCCCAGCTTCATCTACACAAGCTGGGGATACTGCAGGATATTACCTTCACAGCCAGCTCCTTCTGTCTCTCACTGGGGGTCACAGGGGGAGAAGTGCGGCCCTCAGGGGCCCCGTCAGCAGAGAGTGGGGATGAGATGCAGGACGTGCTTCGAGACTCGGAGTCCTCACTGGAGCAGGGAGAGAGGGTCTCCAGGCCCAGGCGCTGGGTTGTCTCCAGCTTCTCACGCAGGAGCAGGTAGTGTCTTGTCTTCTCCACCTGGGCAAAGGCAGCTAGGCTCAGGGGTGGCCACTTGCCCCAGCCTGCACCTTTTCAGGGACTGAAACCAAAGCTTTGGATCCAGCTAGCAGAAGCCCTCTCCTACCTCCCCCACAACCGGGAGGGCTGAGACACCCAGGGTGGGAAATTCCTGCTTTGGCAGGGTGAGGGGCTGAGATGCAAATTGCACAGCTCAGCCTGTTTCTAGCCCAGACTCTTACTTCTTGCAGGAGGCTGAGTTTCTCCAGCTCCCACTGATGGTCAAGGATGAGGCTGTCGCTGCGGGGCCGCCAGCCAGCCAGGTTCTCCTCTCCCCGCACGTAGGCTACGGAGGTGTCCAGCACACGCCGCCGCCGTCTCTGCATGCCTGTGGGGACAGACGTACAGCTGGCAGGACAGACACACAGCCCCGACCCCAGTCGCCGTGCTGTGCCCCCCAGCCTCCCAGCAAAGAGCTGGGCAGAGCCGTGCACCCACCTGGGCTGCCGGCGTCGGCCACGCGGCAGAGGCTGAGCTCATAGACTCCTGTCACACGGTTGCTGTGAGCAAAAGGAGACGGGGAGTTACTGGCTCTGCTCCGTCCCCATGCCGTGTTTCTTTCACTCAGGGTGCTGGGATGCCCCAGGAGGGCTCCAGTCCCTGGATGATGGCTCTTCTCCCCCAGAAAGGCAGGAGCAGCCCAGTACCTCTCGGAAGCCCGCA
>NW_008588186.1:5283-8073 GCF_000691845.1 Merops nubicus
AAGAGGTTGCGAATGGAGCGGGAAGCAGGAAGCTTGGCGTCCCGGGAGTAGAAAACCATGCAGAAGTCTTTGGTGATGACAGCAGGCTGAGTGCAGTTCTCCATCTGCAGCATGGCAGGAGGGGAGGCATTAGGGGGGGCTGCAGGGGCAACCCAGTGGGTCTCTCCCACCCCTGGTGCCCTGCAGTTTCTGCTCCTGGGGTCCCACAGGGCCACCAAGCATCAAGTTGAACACTGCACCCCATTAGCATTGATGCTAAGGAGGGGTTTGTGCTGGCTGCACCCCAACAGCGGGGAAAAATGCCAGACTTTGTTGGTGTTTTTAATGGCCCCAACTAAGGTCCTTGCCTCGATGTAGGCAGAAAGGGTGATGTAGATTTTCTCCCGGTACGGGGTGACACGATTGAGCAGCAGCGAGTTGTGCATGGAACTATCCCACGCCGTCTCAAACTGGTAGAAAGTCCTGCCAAAAAAGACAGCAGAGCTGATTAAACCACCCCCCCAGAACCCCAGGCGAGTGATCGAGAAGGTCCCATTGTCACACTCCTGCAGCACTGTGGCAGGCCTGCAAGGACACACGGACATGCATACGCGTCGGGGACAGATGGGGACAGCCACTCCAGAGGACACAGGCTCAAGGCAAAGGGAGGGGAACATGGCACCCTCAAAATGGCCAACAGACCAGGGCTTTGGGAAGGAGGGACTGCAGGAGGAGTAGGTGCTCAGCTGGGGTGCAGGCAAGGCAGGTCAGGCTGGGAAGGCAAAAGAGAAGGCATGCCCCACCCCTGTGCTCAGAGTGGGGGGCTACCACCCTCAGCACACCTGGGCCAGGTCCCCACCTTCCAGCCTAGGGCACACAGCACACCCTGGACCCTGCCAGGACTGGATGGTGCTGTTTGGGTGCTGATGGCCAGAAGGAAAAGGAGGGAGGATGCTCAGCACCAGGGGGGGGTTGCTGCCAGCCCGCCCCTGGGAGAGCAGTCCCCCTGTAAGCCAGGTCCCCTCCCACAGGGCTGCCCTCGTCTGTCAGCCCCGAGACCCAGTGGGACCTGAGGACCACCATGATTTAGGTGGCTGGCCCCTGTCAGTCTGTCTCCCCCAGCTCTTGCTCTGATCCGATTGCCAGTCCCATTCCCACCAGGCTGCCTCACTCCCCTCGCTGTGTTTTCCATGGCTCCCAGGCTGGGAGAAGGAGTGGGGGACACCTGGCCCCACTCACCTGGTGCTTACGGGGTCCTGTACAGGCCAGTGCACCCACTCAGAGCAAGAGTGGCAGCTGCCCTCTTTGGGTTAAGCAACTGAGGATGGGGGAAGCAGGAGGTGGCTCCTGAGGGATCCCCATTTCATGCCCTGTCCTGCTCCTGGGCTCCTTCCCAGGCCAGCCTTGGGGTTATAGGACACACACTCTCCAAAGCCACCCGGAGCTGCTGCAGCCCCGACTCCTGCCTGAGCATCCTCAGGAAGCCATGGCTCAGTGACACCTCAACAAGGATGCTTTGGCACATGCCTGAAGCAGCACCCAGGCGTCTGAGTGGCTCTTTTAACAAGAGCCAGCGTGGCCAGACAGAGCAGGGAGAGGCTCTTGGCTGTGATTGCCCCCACACTGGAAGAAGAGGGAGTGACGCTTTCAGAAGGTGTATAAAATACATTAAAACCATGACAGAGCCAAGGCAAAGGATCGCTTTGCAGACACAGGTCACTTGAGAAGAGAGTGCTCCCCAGGGAGGAGGAGGAGAAGAGGAGCCTCCAGGGATGGGGGAAAGAGCAAAAAGCAAAGGGGGGAGGCAAAGGAGAAAGAGAAAAGCAGGAGGGACCAGACCGAGTGGGTGCGCATGAAATACCTAGTGTCATTTCCAAACGAAATGCTATAAGTGGAAGGCGACCCAAGGACAAACACACACACGTACACACACAGAAAAATGAAAGGTCAGAAAGCATCATCTGTATGGTGCTGGCACAGGAGTAAGGCCGTGAGGAAGGGGAGCCCCTCTCAAGGGCACTCGCCCCAGATCAGCACCACTGGCTGAAGGAGCCTAGCTGGAGCTCAGATCAGAGGTCAGAAGGAGCTCGGTGAGGGGAGACAGAGGTTTACCTGCTTGGGTAAAAAACGTCTGCCTCCCACCTTCCAGACGGTCTGGAAGCTGGGAAGTGAGCACGAGCATGCTCCCCATAGCCTTAACTCTGCCCTCACTGCCATCTCAGAGCAAGGAGCTCCTGCCTGGCACAGCCCCCTGGGAAGATTGCCATCACAGGGGAGCCAGCTGTCCCACTGCCACCCACGCAGGGGGAGATCATTTGTTGGCCAGTCCCCTGGTCCACAGGGAGAGTGTGACTGTGCTGAGAGGTAATGGGCAACGCCAGCACATGCCCACATCTCCTGCAGTGGGGGGCTGGATCCGTGCTGGATCTGACTCCCTGCATGCCAGGGGAGACAAGGTGCCACTGGAGGGACAGTTCTGCCCTCAGGCATCTCCAAGCAGGACCAGCTTCTAGCTGCTGCAGGGAGGCCAACCTCCTAGACACAAAGCTACAGAGCCTACCAGGACTCAGAAGACCCCATCCCCTCTCTCCCAGACACATCAACCTCTTCTTCCACCGTGTGGGACAGTGACAGGATGACCCCTCCTCTGGGGGCTCGGCAATGCTCCGTTCCAGAGGCTGGCAGCAGCATCTGGCTTGGGCAACTCCTGCCCACATGCCACACACCAGGCTCACCCTGAGGTACCAGCTGAAGCCACTCCACCCCCAAACAGTTGCTGCTCTTGTTACACAGGCATATAACAGCCTGTTG
>NW_008588186.1:8123-8713 GCF_000691845.1 Merops nubicus
GCCGCCTGCGGGCCTGCTCTGCACAGGGTGGGCAGCCTCTGCACATGCCTCCACACTACCCAGCAGTACTGCCACCACCACCACCTGCCTGGGTGAGGACTGGAGGCACCCCAAAGATCCTGCCATGGCCCATGCCGGCCCTGCAGCTACTCCAAGTGGTGCTAGAGGCCAAGCTGAGGCTGGGGAGGGAGGCAGCGGCGAGGTGGCACGCTCAGTGCCGGATGCTGGAGAGATGGGAGAGCAGCAGAGTCAAAAAGCAAGAAGAAGAAAACCCAAATCAGGCGATAGGGATGCAGGTGAGCAAAGGGGTGTGGCAGCCAGCAAGAGTGTGGCCCAAACAAAGAGCAAAAGAGGCTGAGTGAGCAAGAGGTGCCAGGGCGGGAGAGGGAGTGTGGAGGGGTGGGGGGGCTGGATGCCCAAGTGCTGCCTCTGGCAGGAGTGAGCACACCGAGGCAAGGGAGGAGAAAGAAAGAAAGAAGGGAGAGGAAGAAGGGGTGGAAAAAAAACCAATGGAAACAAATAATACCTAGGCATATCCGAATCAAGAAACTGCCTGCAAAAACACAAAACAATCACATGGTTAGTGTGGG
>NW_008588187.1:0-828 GCF_000691845.1 Merops nubicus
GCCCTGGCACAGGGGTGGCAGCTCACCAGGCTCACAGCGACCCCGAGCGTGCCCAGTGATGGCACGTGGCACTGCCAGGCTGGCTCTAGGCAGGAACGGGGGGGTCTGCAGCTCTGGCGAGGCACAGAGGGCACGCTGACAGGAGGGGCTGGGATGTGCAGGCTGCACCAACATCACTGGAGCTCGGTGCTGCCCTTTGTCCAGCCCTGCCCGTGAGGCTGCACAGAGGGAACCTCCATCCCAGGGGGAGGTTAAAACCCAGCCTGTCTGACCCGACCTAAATCTTTCACTTCATTCAAGGAGTTTTCTTGGTTTTCCTTGCCCAGCTAATAACAGGTATATGTTTAAACAGCAGTTTAACCTAAGATACTGTCTCTCTGCTGCCCACCCCAGCAGCAGAGGAATTGGGGGTGGGATTGGCACTAGCCCAGGTGTTTCCAGGTGAGCATTCTGGGGTGACACAGATGACTGTTAATTCATGACAAGGACAAAAATTAGGGAGACACGGGTGGAGTCCTCATGGAAGAAAGGACTTGGTTAAATAGCTCTTGTGCTTCTCCTTTCTGAAGAGGGCAGATGCTGAATACAAGGGGCAGCTCTGGGCTGTGCTGCTCCATCCTTTGGGGGCCATGTCTTCCAAGGGAGCAGCTCAGGGGAGCTGGAGGGGCTCTGGACCTGTGCTGGTGTCCATACACCTCCTGCACCAGTACAGGCAGGTACAGCAGCACCTCTCACCTGCCTTCGCTCCCGCAGGGTGGCAGCAGGGATGACACCGAGCAGAGATACTCCTCCCAGTATGAAGAGCGCCTGGACCCCTTCTCCTCCTTC
>NW_008588187.1:893-1670 GCF_000691845.1 Merops nubicus
CAGGAAGGTATGAAAAGCCCCTCTGCACCCCCCCTCCTCTGCCACGGGCTCAGTGCCTCCGCAGCCGGGGCAGGACTGGGCAGAGCCCATTCCAGCTTTGGCTCTGCCCGGCGCAGGGAGGCGAGAGGCTCTGCAGGGGCTGCAGGCACCAGGCAGGGTCCTCTGCTCGGGGCTGGGCTTGCTCACAGCAAGGGGGACCAGGCACGTCGAAGGGAAGGAGCAGCCAGAGAATGAAACCTCTCAGGGAAACTCTTTCATTGCCTGAGTGAAATCCAGGGACAGTGTGTTGATTGATTTTTTGCTCTCACACACTCAAATGCCATTCACTTTAAAAAATAATTTTAAAATATTTTTTAAAAAGTTAAAACAAGTCAATTGGGAAAATTTATAAAAAGTCATTGTCCCCACACAGTGTCCCTGGTGGCTGTGGGTGCGGGGGGCATGGGAGCATCCTGGGGCTGATTTGCAAACCCTAAATCAGCCCTTTGAGCCTCTCTCTAACTCAGCTCCTGGTCCCGTTCACTCGCAGGAACGCCAGCGCAAGTACCTGAGCCTCAGTCCCTGGGACAAAGCCACGCTGAGCATGGTGAGTGGGCTGCACGGCCACACCACAGCCTGGAGGGAGGATCCCAGCTGGTGCTGGGCACAGCTCGGGGGGGCACACCCCACCACGGCCACGCTGCGGCTCGGGGCAGGAGAGCTCACTGTCATGGAATCCTTCCTTCTGCTTTCATGGGGTCACAGAATCATGGTTGGAAAAGACCTCTAAAATCATCA
>NW_008588188.1:0-1699 GCF_000691845.1 Merops nubicus
CACCATCACCATCAAGTACGGCGGGCACCCCGTGCCCAAGTTCCCCGTCCACGTCACCGTCGACCCGGCCGTCGACACCAGCGGCGTCAAGGTCTACGGCAAGGGCGTGGAGCCACGAGGTGAGGGCATCTCCCTGGGCATCTCCTTCCCCTGGGCATCTCCACGGGTGTCCTGTCCCATGGGTACCTCTCCCTTGTGAGGGCATCTCTGTGGGCAACAGTAGATTCTCCCCGTGGGTAACGCCATGGGCATCTCTTTCTTCCCAATCGGCATCACCCCCATGCAGATGTTCTCCCATGGGCAACCCCATGGGCATCTCTTCCCCATGGGCATCTCTTCCCCATGGGCATCTCTTCCCCATGGGCACCTCATCCCAATGGGCATCCCCACCCTATGGGCACCCCCATGCAGATGTTCTCCCCATGGGCACCTCCCCTTTGGATGGGCACCTCCTCCCCATGGGCATCTCCTTGCAAGGCCATCTTCATGGGCACCAAGATCTCCTTCCAATGGGCATCTCCGTCCTATGGGCATGCCCATGGAGATGTTCTCCCCATGGGCACCTCCTCCCCATGGGCATCTCCTTGCAAGGCCATCTTCATGGGCACCAAGATCTCCTTCCAATGGGCATCTCCGTCCTATGGGCATGCCCATGGAGATGTTCTCCTCATGGGCACCTTCTCATGGGCACCTTCTTCCCATTGGCACCTCCTCCTTGCAAGGGCATCTCCATGGGCACCAACATCTCCTTCCAATGGGCATCTCCATCCTATGGGCACACCCATGGAGATGTTCTCCTCATGGGCACCTTCTCCTCATGGGCACCTTCTCCCCATTGGCACCTCCTCCTTGCAAGAGCATCTCCATGGGCACCAACTCCTCCACCCTGTGGGCACACCCATGGGGACGTTCTCCCCATGGGCACCTCCTCCTTGCAAGAGCATCTCCATGGGCACCAACTCCTCCACCCTGTGGGCGCACCCATGGGGACATTCTCCCCATGGGCACCTCCTCCTTGCAAGGGCATCTCCATGGGCACCAACATCTCCTTCCAATGGGCATCTCCACCCAATGGGCATGCCCATGGGCACCTTCTCCTCATGGGCACCTCCTCCTCATGGGCACCTTCTCCTCATGGGCACCTCCTCCTCATGGGCACCTTCTCCTCATGGGCACCTCCTCCTTGCAAGGCCATCTCCATGGGCACCAAGATCTCCTTCCAATGGGCATCTCCACCCTGTGGGCAAGCCCATGGAGATGTTCTCCTCATGGGCACCTCCTCTATGGGGGCACCTGCTGCCCCTTGTCACCTTCCCCTTTGCAAGGGCACCTCTGTGGGCACCCTCTCTTCCCCGTGGGCCCCCTTGCCCGGGGTGCTGAGGGCGCTGTGCCCTCAGGGGTGCTGCGTGAGGTGGGCACGGAGTTCACGGTGGACGCCCGGGCGCTGAGCAAGGCGGGGGGTCCCCACGTCAAGGCGCGGGTGGTCAACCCCTCGGGGGCCACCACCGACACCTACGTCACCGACCACGGCGACGGCACCTACCGCGTGGAGTACACCCCCTACGAGGAAGGTGAGGGACCCCCGGGGCACCCCGACACCCCCCACCCATGGGCACCCCACCTCCTGCCCTCCAGCTTCTCCAGCCAGGGGTCTCCAAACCCTTCTAAAACCCAACGAGGGACCCCCCAGCCCTCTGTG
>NW_008588189.1:0-1289 GCF_000691845.1 Merops nubicus
AACCTCCCCAATGCACATTTAAGGGGTTTCTCCCTTCCTTGTGCCATGCCAGGAGCTGAGGACACTCAGCCCAGCCCTTCCTAGCCCGTGAGCTCCTCCCTCCCTCTGAGGCAGTTGTTGGATGCCATCTCATGCTCGTGGCTGCCAAGGGAGAGCGCACGAAGGGGAGGGCGCCCCATCCTCTTGCAGCCACCTCCCCTGACCCCCAGCTCCCTTCTCCTCCTCTTCCTCTCTCTTCCCTCCCCTCCCCACTCTTTTTTTTCCCCCTCCAGGTACTACCTCTTTGCCTTGGTGGTGAACCTGAGCCGGGACGCCTACGAGCTGCGGCTGCTGCTGGAGCGTGAGGCTGGTGGGAAAAGAGCCAAGGGCCAAGAGAATGGCCACCAATTTGGGGCCAGCAGTGGCCTCCAGCCCCTGGGGCTGAGGCTGCAGCTCCAGCTTCGCCTCCTGGCCCGAATCCTTCGTCACAACCCCCCCCTGCTGCTGGACCTGGTGAAAAACCTCTGTGACCTTTTTATCCCCCTGGACAAGCTGGGGTTGTACAAAACCAGCCCTGGTTTCGTGGGGCTCTGTGGTCTCACCTCCTCCATCCTCTCCATCATCACCATCCTTCATCCCTGGCTCAAACTCAAGCCCTAGTCGACCTCAGAACCTGCCTCAGGCAGAGATTTGGGGACTCCCCCCCCAGAAGGTTGTTTGGGGGGGCTGGGGTGTGAGTGAAGATGGTTCTGTTGGTCTTTGGGGGGTTGTCTCCAGGGTTGGGGAGGTGGGGACACCACAGGAACCTCTTTGAGGTGACCTCAATTCACTTTCCCCCCCTATCTGGGGAAGGTCTGACCAGCCCTTAAACATTTCCCCTCTTTTTAGGGGGGGTCTCCACCTGGCTCAGCCAAGAGGGAGAATTTTGGGGGGGCTGGCAGAAGTCACCAGACATTTCTGAGGGGTTTAACCCCGGGCTGGGTGCCTCCAATGCACGTTTTGGACACTTTATCTTCTCTTTTTTTCCCAACAACCTGTTGATCCCCCCACCCTCCCTCGGAGCCTCGGCCGTGGTTTGTGTCTCAGCTGTCCTGTTTTAGGGGCTTTTTTGGGGGTAAATGGAGGAGGGGGCAGCTGGATTCAGCCGTTCCCTGTGGCACTGTCACCCCCACCCCCCATTTTTCCCATCCCCTCGCTCAGTTTTCCCCCTTTTCCTTTGGTTTTGTAACAAGGGAACCCCCCAGCCCAGCTCTGGGACCTTCCCTGGCTCTTCCCCTGGGGTGTTTCTCTCCCCCCTTTTCTCTCCCCCC
>NW_008588190.1:0-308 GCF_000691845.1 Merops nubicus
CTCTCCTCACTGGGCTCCGTCTGGCCGCTCTCCTTCTGCCCAGAGACACCCTTCTTCTTCCCCACCATCTCCCAGGAGTGCTGGAGGGGAGCACAGAGGAGGAAGTCAGTCGTGGTTTTGGTGGTGCAAGGTGCAAACAGACACAGACATTTAAACGCCCCACAGAAAACGTGACAGGAGTCTCCAGGAAAACGCTCCCCAGGCCTGTGTTTTTGGGAGGAGTCTCTCAGCCCACACAGGCCACATCTGCCCCCTCCACGGAAAGCTCCTGTTCAGGCGACTGAGGTAACAGGAGTTATTCTAGCTCT
>NW_008588190.1:362-693 GCF_000691845.1 Merops nubicus
GTTCAAAGCACGGAGAGATTTACCCTGTTGGGGGGAAATGACCAACCCTGGCACTTCCTGCAGCTCACTGCTCTGGGGAGCCCTGGGCACGGCCTGGGTCTGTGTCCCAGGGTGCTGGGCAGCCACGGCTGTGGGGGGTGTGGGGGAAGCTGCTCTGCCAGAGGCAGTGGCCCCACAGACCCGCTGGTGGAGAGAGCCCCATGGAGTTCACCCGACCCACAGGCTGGAGTCAGCCCCAGTTCAGCTGCAGGCAGTGAAACCCCCACAGCACTGGGGCCTGGGGCAGCCTGCAGCAGTGCCACACACGGGCAGGACCACAGAGGAGTCACAG
>NW_008588190.1:734-1037 GCF_000691845.1 Merops nubicus
GCCTGGCATCAGGCAGTGAGGGGGACAGAACAACCCAGAGGCTCCAACTGCCCCCGGGTGCCTCGAGTCTCTCCCCAGAGGTATCTGGCTCAGGGAAATTTAGGAAAATATTTACTTTGAATGCTGTAATTTGAAGCCAAGTCTGAGGCAACCCCACGGTGCCGGCAGTGCTGGAAAGGTGGGATGTGAGGAGGAGGCAGCTTGATGGGAGAGCTGTCCTCACAGCAGGGACTCCCCGGGCCACCAGCAAGGCTCCTGATTATCAGGAGCCCCCCCGGGGTCACTGCACCCACGGAGCCCAGG
>NW_008588191.1:0-5996 GCF_000691845.1 Merops nubicus
GCCGAGCCCCCCCTCCCCAGCCCTGAGGGTTTGATTAAATCGTGACTCGCTCCATCCACGCCTCAGCCCCTCTGAAGCGAGAGGCTGGGCACGATGCACGGCTCAACCCCGGGCACAGCGACCCAGGGTGCGGGAAATGTGCGGGGAGAAGTGGGGATCCCTCACCCCCAGGAGAGAGGGGTGCTGCTGTGCTGGTATCCCTGTCCTATAGGAATCTGGAGGGGTTCAAATGGCAGCTCGAACGTGATTCCCCTGCCCCTGTTTGGTCCTGAGCACCCTGCGGTGTGGGGTGGGACCCAAGAAAGGCTCTTGCACATCGGCCCATCTTGGGAGCATGGGAGGGTGATGAGGGTCCAGCGGTGAGATGGGACCATGGGAGGGTGATGAGGGTCCAGCGGTGAGATGGGACCATGGGAGGGTGATGAGGGTCCAGAAAAGCTCCGAGGGCTGAGCAGAGGGGCAGGGTGTGAGGTTGGATGCTCCAGGCACTGCAAGGAAAACAGCTGGAAATCTGAGAGGTTTTCTTGTGTAACGCGACAGCCTTTAATGAAGTCAGATCTGCCGTTTCCATTAGCGTATCTGATTCTGAACAAGCTGCTGTTTTGCTGCATAATCGGGGCCTTGAAATGCAGCTTCCACCCACAGACCTGGAAGGATCCCTCCCCTTGGGATGGGCGAGAAGATTCGGTGTTCCCAGTCTGCACCCAGTTCGTGCAGGGAATCTGAACTGCCACCAGATTCACCTACCTGTGGAAGTCCCTTAGGATAGGGACTCGTTTGTCTAGCAGCACTGATCTATTATAATGCAAATTAAATACACAGGCCAGTGACTCCTCAATAAACGCTGGAGATAGTCAAGGGCTCAACTAACTAGTACCTTAGATAGCTGGCCGTGGAGGAACAGGAGGCTTAGCCACAAATCTCTCCTCTTCCCACAAATTCTTTCTTGTAGCACTCAGCGTTTCCGGACCTGTTTAATCTTTAGGCTTATCCTGAGCTGGGTTGTTATTCGCTCCTTACTCTAAGTGGCTTTCACTTCCTAAACAGCGAGGTGTGAGAGCAGGTAGTGCTGCCTCCGCAGGTTACCCCTCCTGGGCTGTGCTGATCCCACCCTACCGGCTGAGGCTGTATCGCTGGAGCTGCTCCATGCACGGGGTTTTGCCTCTGGCTAATCAGAAACTGCCTCTCTCAAAGGCTCTCTGAATATTGAACCATCTCGTTTTACTGCTTAGCTTTCTTCTTTCCTCTCATTTCAACCAGCCTACCTGGACTTAGCTCAGAGCGAGGTGTGTCTAAGCAGGGAAGACCATGCTCTCACAGCTGGAGGGTTTTTGGAGGCTTCCAGGGCCATTCTTTGTCTGAAAAGCAGCTTTCTTTTCTGTTTAGAAATCCTTTAGGTGTAACGATGCTTATGCCTTTTGGTGGGTACTTCTGCTGGGTGCCCTTCCCAGTCCTTGGAAAATTGTGTCCCTGCCATATCAAGCAGATGGGTAGAGAGCTGCTGGTTCTTTTTCCTTGCTTTTTTCCTTCTTTTTCTTTTTTTTTTCATTTTCCCTATGCCTTTTGGGTTGAAGATTCCATAATGTGTGCCATGGTGCTGCAACCTGGCTCCTGCACCTGTTTGCATGGCAGCATCTGGCCTCTTTTTTTTTATAATCCTTCCAGGCTGGTGTTTGCTCCCAGCCTGGTTCCCAAGCCTTGGCCTGTAGCCAAGTCAAACAGAAAGAGGGACCTCCTGTGGGACTCACTTGCAGTGTCAGAAAATGTATTTGTGGGTTTGTGTGATGTCAAGAGGAAGGCAGCACCTGGAATATTCCAAAGCAGTAAAGCCTCTTTTGATCTGCAGTGAGGGGTGAACCCTGGTCTCTTCCGTAGTGGGTTGTAATCCATATTTCATGGAGCATGAAAATGCTGCACTTGCAACCTGGAACAACTTCTAAAGTGCTGCCTGGGGTTGTAGCTTAATGCATCTTTCAGCAGCTGCTGAAAATACCTGTTCTGCACCCAAAAAGACCTTTTAATTAAAAGCCTTTTTGACTTGGAAAGTACTCTCAAGTTCTCTAGGCTCCTGCAGTGGGACTTGGTGGGGCTGGTTCCTGGAGAAGATTCTTCTCACAGCAGTGGTGGTGCAGGCAGCAGGTAGGCTGTGGCAGTGTCCCTCCCTGAAGCTGTTGGTCCCCAGCTCCAGGGTGGCCAGGAATGGCCTTTTTTTTTTTGTCTCAGGAGATCTTCTGCTGTCAGCTCCCCTAGGTAGGGGATGTTTCAGAACAAAGTCACTTCTTGGCACCCCTGGGGAAGGATGGGATGGCCAAGGGATTAGCCTCCCTAGTCGGGCTTGACAGGCAGGGAAATCTTCCCACCCTGAGCAGCTGGTTCAGCCTCTGTTGTATGAGGTGTGGACTCTAACAGCATCCTACCCTGGCTGGGTGTTGTGCCTTAACCTCACACAGGCAGCTGGCCCATCTGCGGGCAAGCAGAGCCCCGGGGCTCTAACAGTGCCCTGAACCAGCTCCTGCAGCTCGTGTCTCATCTGCCTTGCAGGTCACTAACTGCTGTGCTCATAGGCAAGGGCGTTCTCTGGCATGCTGCTGAGTGCAGCCAGTGGCATCTCCTGAGGCTTCCTGGCAGCCACCTTCTCTTTGTATGGACAGCAGGTCTTGCCCTGAGCCCTGGCTCAGCAGTGTGTGTGCATGAGCACCTTGGTTGGTGAGCAAATGTGCTGTGTGCTCCCCAAAACGCTGAGGCTGCTGGGCTGGATGCTGAGCTTCAGAGGGGAGAGGAATAGAGTGACTCAAGAGGAATTTGGGAGGGCAGGAGCGGGCTGGCTGGCTGCATAAAGGCTTTGCCCGCATTCTAGCAGGGGTCAGGTAATCAGGGGCTGGAGCAAAAAATTTGTTAAACTTTAACCTGTTAACCTAGCACAAAGGTCAGGGAAAAGAATACCTGGCTTTCAAGAAGTTATTAAGCGCCTTCTGTATGGCTTTGTACAGAAACTTGGGCCTGGGTTAGTGAACTTTCCTTGGGCAGAGTCCATTCTGCTTGGTGCCTTCAACCCTTGGGGCAGCTGCAGGCACAATGCTTCCCCAGGGCAACCCCTGCCCTGGCCAGTGCTGGCCTGAAGTGGCCCAGTGCAGCAGGGACGTGGCCCAAAGGGGCTTCATGGGCCACCTCTCGTTTGCCTGTCTGAGCCCTTAAAATTGGCACATCCTTCTCCCATGGGGACCCTGGTGTGAGCTGCTGCTTCAGTGACTGGTGACACGCCGTGGGTGCAACGGGGTTGCAAACGTGCTCTGAGCCTCTTGCTGCTTGGTAAGGCTCAGAGTGAGGTTTCTGACCCCCCTAAACCAGAGGGAGATGAGGCCAGGCATCAGTCCCACACAGCCAGGAGTGGAGGAGCTTTGAGCATCGCTCCTGTGCTGGCAGCTGGGGCTGGTGGGTGTCTGTGGCCCCCCTCCCTGTTGCTGGGAGACGGGTGCAGGGGTCCCTTTACAGGATTAATGCTGTTCCGCATTCTTGTCTGAGAGAAAAAGAGAGGTTCTGCTGGATTCAGTTGTAAATTCGACCCTAGGAGCACATTGTCTCTCCCCAGCTCCTTTGAAAGAGGATTAGAAGGCGTCTATTCTCCAGCACTTACTCTTCTTTCTCCTCCCCTTTCCATTTCCTTGCAGAGGATAACTTGAAAACCCAAGTGAAAGCTTTGGAAAGCAGCTTGCATCATCAGTGCTGGGTGTCCTGTGCCTAGGAGGGATCTACTCCTTAACACCAAGCTTTCTCTTCCCTCTACAAAATCAGCTCCTTGAGATAAATATTTGCAAGGAAAACAAAACCTGCTCTGTTTTTTTCATTTTCCTGACCCCAAGAAGACGTTGTTGTTGTTGTTGTTGTTATCTTCCAAGTCATGTGTGTAGGTCACATTCCTTTAGCTGGCCACGGTCCAGCGGCGGCTGTAGCCTGGGACACAATTCCTGTAAGCCATGGCACGTAGATGAAGAGCAGGGCTGGGCTACCTGCAGGAGGAGGGCTGGGGAGCTCCTCTGGCAGGAACAGCAGCAAGTTTCCCTTGGGGGGAGCTTCTCTGTGCACAGCAACCGGACTTGGAAAGCATAAAAAGCTAATTGCTGAAGTTCACTTTTGTTGGAGTTGCTTTGGTGGAGCCGTGTGGCGTGGCTCTTGGATGCAATGTGAGTGGGTGGGCAAGCTGAGCTGTTGATCTCTGGCTTGTGAGCCCCTTCCTGACAGAGAGGGGTGGGTTTCTTCCTCTGCACCAGTCTTTGGGCAGCCACACTGCTCCTGGCCCCGGCAGCGGGTGACCCTTGGTCTGTTCTCATCTGCAGGTGGCCATCAAGTCAATCCGGAAAGACAAAATCAAGGATGAGCAGGACCTTGTCCATATCCGGAGAGAGATTGAGATCATGTCCTCCCTCAACCACCCCCACATCATCGCTGTCCATGAAGGTGAGCCCTCCTCTCCCCTCTGCTTCCCAGCAGCATCCCTGAGCCTCCGCCGGGCTGGGTACCGGGACAGGCTCTGCAGCAGGGGGGTCAGTGCTGGCCACTCTCCTCCTGTTGCTAGCAGAGGGCAGAAGCTGTTTGCCACAGCCTGGGCCGTGCTGGTGACCCAGTGCTGGCAGGGAGAGCAGATGCTGCTGGGCTGTGGTTTCCCCATCTGCGTGCAGAGCAGCGGCGAGGGGAAATACCTGCTCCAGAAATAGCTGCTTCCCATCCCATCCTGCCCGGAGAGGGAAGCTGGCTCCAAATGTTTGTGTTTTATTTTTTTTGCTGGCAAGGGGCTGTGCTGTGGGGAGGAACTGGTGGCCACAGTGCTGTGTGAGCTCTGGGGGTGCTGGACGCTCACCCCAGCCAGGGAGCAGTGGGAGTCTCTGTGGCTCTGCTCTCAGCCTGGGGGCAGGAGCTAATGCCAGCTCTGGAGTCCTCATTCCCTCCCCTGGGGCACAGGAAAACCAAACCACTGGTGCTGAGATTGCTCCTGGTGCTGCTGGGCTTGGCTTTTCAACCAGAGCTGGGCTTGGCTCCCAGGGTGTCGGGACAGCACCGACCAAAGGGGAATTTCTCAGGCTCTAGCTACGACCAGATTTAGAGCAAATCTCCAGCTGAATCAGTCCTTGCTTAAACATCAGGTGAAGTCCTTTGGCTGCAACATGACCCATGCTCTTCCTCGGGGGTCTGGCGTGTGGCTGGTGCCTGAGTTCTGGCCACCTCGCTGGCCCATGTGAGGTATCCAGAGTCCCTTTGTCCTCTAAACAAAGGCGAGCAGCTCGGCAGATCGTGGGCGGTGTTTGTGAGGACTGAGTCACGCTGGCTGTTGGAATTCAAAAATATTGAAGTAGCTTTTTGCAAACAGGAAGAAAAGGCTCCGACTCCTGGCTTGAGCCAGAGCCTCCTTGGGAGCCATGGGCACATGCAGAAAGGCCACGGGGCTGTGCCAGCCGGGAGCTCCGTCACCTTCCCCCTTGGCAGGGCTCTGGCGAGCAAAGAGCCACGAGTCTTAGTCACCTCCTGGCAGAGCAGAGCCCCTTCTGTGCTCTGGCTGCAGGGGCTGCTCAGCCAGCAGCCTGGTGGCCCTGTGGGAAGGGGGCTGGCACTGTGGGAGAGGGGCAGCAGCTCTGGCTGTGCCCCCCCTGACCCACAGAAACTCCACCACAATTCTAGTTTGCAAACAGCCCTCGGGCACAGGCAACGGGGCGGGGCGGGGCTCCATGTGCTGAGGGGAAGCCCTTAGCTCCGAGCACCCCTCCTAACCCCCCGGGGGCTTCCCATCCCTGGCAGTGTTTGAGAACAGCAGCAAGATCGTCATCGTGATGGAGTACGCCAGCAAGGGGGACCTGTACGACTACATCTGCGAGCGGCAGCGCCTCTCCGAGCAGGAGGCTCGTCACTTCTTCCGCCAGGTCGTCTCTGCTGTCTACTACTGCCACAAGGTGGGTTTGTCCCACGGGTCCCATCGCCTTCCCCCCCCCGGGGGATGGGCTCCTGCG
>NW_008588191.1:6072-6661 GCF_000691845.1 Merops nubicus
GCTGGGTGGGGATCCTGCACCCCCACCAGCTCAGCCTGGGCTGGGAGGTGAAGGAGCTCGTGGCCTTTCCTGGAAGAGGGGTTAATCCTGGCTCTTATCAGAAGGGTGTGGCCACCCTCCAGCAGTGCACAAGCAGCTTTTAGGACTTCCTTGCCTTGGCTTTCTGCTGCTGGTCTGTGGGGTGACTAACCCAGCCGGGGAGGTACCTGCTCCCATCCCACCCACCCGGAGGGAGACGCCCAGAGCTGTCTGCTGGCACTGAAAGCCAAGCCCTGGGTCACCCACACTGTCCCCTGAAAGGGGTGTAAAGCTACAGGGCCCTGCCTGGGGCTGTGGGATGAGCCATGTCTGCCCTGGAAGGACCCTCAAGGGTCTCCCAGGAGGATGCTCTAAGGGCATGCCTTGGTACCCACATGCCCTTGGCAGGAACAGGGGGGTTGCAGGGCACCTCCTGAGCCCAAAACAAATGGAGGTCTTGCTTAGCTGGGCAGCAGCAGGTCCTGGCAAGGCACAGAGCTGTGCCCAGTAGGACTTGGCACTGGCTGCCCTCGTGGGTGCATGGCTGGGGGGGCTGCAGGAGCCCAGCCCG
>NW_008588191.1:6671-9467 GCF_000691845.1 Merops nubicus
CGGCCCTGCTGGTGCTGCTGAGCACCACGGGGACCTGGCAGCACCCCTATCAGGATGTGGTTTACAGCCCGTCCTCATCGATGTGCCCCAGGAGATTTATTGCCCCTCGGACCGTGGTGTTTGTGTGCCAGTGAACGGCAGTGACCTCCCCGTGCTGCCCCAAACATGCTGGGAGCTAAACCCAGCTCTCCCTTCCCTCCTGCAGAATGGGATCGTTCACAGGGACCTGAAGCTGGAGAACATTCTTCTGGATTCCAGTGGGAACATCAAGGTGAGAGCCTGGCAGAGCCCGGCCACGCTTGGGGGGTCACCCAGGGAAGGGGTCTAAGGGATGCTGCCTGGTGTGGGTGGTCTGGGGGTGACCACAACACCCCCCTGCTGCCAGGGCACGTGGTTTTCCTGCCTCTGGGAAGCATCTGTACGTTTTGGGACCGCTGGCATCAGCCTGCACTGCTGTTTGCCCAGGAGATGGGGAGCCAGGAAGGTGCCTGTACCCGCCCCCTCTTATCAATGCCCGGCAGCCTGTTAAAGCCATCAGTGCTGATAAGAGGGCAAAGTCTGGCTGCTGAGGTCAAGGCATGCCAGGCTGTGTAAGGAAGGGCTCTCCCAGTGAAAGTCCTGCTCCCTGTACGTGCCAGCAGGGCTGGCACAAGGCCATGCAGGGCACCTTGGGGTTCTGATGGCCACCAGTGATGTTTTTGGCCTCGGGCAGGAGCTCTGAGCTGCCTGGAGGGCACAGCCACGGGCACGGCCAGGAATTGGTGTGGTTGGTGAGAAACCTCTGCAGGGTTTTATCTCTGCAAGGGGTAATTTGGCAATTGGGAGCTCGCAAGCAGGGACTGTACCTTCTGCTCCCTGGGAGGTGAGGGTGTAATGAGGATAATGAGTGTCTGCCTGCTCAGCAGAGCAGATGGGGACTGAGGCAGCCTCCTGTGGCTGCGTATGAGCTGGAGGAGAGCCCGGCAGCTCTCCCTCTAACCACACCTTTGCTGCTGCCTCTGGAGAGGCAGAGCCACAAGGAAGCTGCTGTGGTGGCTGCAACGAGCTTCCTGGGATTGAGAGTGGCTGCAACAAGCTTCCTGGGATTGAGAGGGACAGGAGCAGCCTCAGGGGTGGAAAACCAGGCTGCTGCTGCTGCTGCCTGAGTGGGCTGAGGGCACCCAGGACCCGGGTGCCAAGGGCAGCCCTGGTTTCGGGGAAGCTCAGAGCTGGAGAACTTCAGGTAGCAAAGCTGCTCCACCTGCAAGAGGGAATTTTGCTGCCTGATAACAGCTATAAACATCTCTCCAGATCGCAGACTTTGGCCTGTCCAATGTTTACCAGCAAGACAAACTTCTGCAGACCTACTGTGGCAGCCCTCTCTACGCATCCCCCGAAATCATCAACGGGAGGCCCTACAAGGGCCCCGAGGTAGGTTTGGTGCCTCGGCTCCTCTGTGGGGGGATGTTCTGCTGCCTCTTCCCTTGGACTTGGGAATGGGCTGGGTGTTTTCCCAGCAGAGTGGTGGTCATGGTGGGATGCAGGGGGCTGGAGCTGGTCCTGCCCCACGCTCTGTTCTCCCCTGGGAGCTGCTGCTGGGGCTCAGGCCGGGGGGGTCCTGGCCAGTCGGGGTGGGGGGGCCAGGGCAGCCTGGTCCTGCTGCGTCCCCTCCACGCTCTCCTGTCCCTCTGGCAGGTGGACAGCTGGTCCCTGGGCGTTCTCCTCTACATCCTGGTCCACGGCACGATGCCATTCGATGGCCACGACTACAAGACTCTGGTCAAGCAGATCACGAGCGGGGACTACCGGGAGCCCACGAAGCTGTCAGGTAAGCAGATCCCCCACCCCCCTCTGCATCCCCCTGCTCTGTGTTCCCTTCGGTGCCTGACCTCCCTCCTCCCCAGATGCCTGCGGGCTGATCCGCTGGATGCTGATGGTGAACCCAGAGCGCCGTGCCACCATCGAGGACATCGCCACGCACTGGTGGGTGAACTGGGGCTACAAAGTGCCCCTCGGGGAGCAAGAGCTGCTGAGGGAGAGCGACTCCCCCCTGGCCACGGTGGCAGAGTGGCTCCGCCGCTCCTCCCGCCTCCCTCCTCCCCAGATGCCTGCGGGCTGATCCGCTGGATGCTGATGGTGAACCCAGAGCGCCGTGCCACCATCGAGGACATCGCCACGCACTGGTGGGTGAACTGGGGCTACAAAGTGCCCCTCGGGGAGCAAGAGCTGCTGAGGGAGAGCGACTCCCCCCTGGCCACGGTGGCAGAGTGGCTCCGCCGCTCCTCCCGGCCCCTCCTGGAGAACGGCTCCAAGGTGAGATGCTTCTTGAAGCAGCACATCCCCGGGGTGGCCCTGGAGCGGCAGCGCTCCCTCAAGAAGTCCAAGAAGGAGAACGACGTCTCTCACACGCTCCAAGAGGTGGCCCTGGCCCCGGAGAACCCCTCCAAGTCCATTCTCAAGCGGCCCAAGGGCATCCTGAAGAAGAGAAACTCCTGCGAGCAGAAAGTGCCTGGCCCAGGGCCTCTCCCAGCAGCGCCCGTGGGAGAGGCGAGGGGGGAGGATGGTGAGGTGGCCGCTGTGGGTCTCACCCGTGTCCTCTCCTCCGGGACATTGCCTGGTGCTGGAGCCGTGCCCAAGAAGGGAATACTGAAAAAGCCCTCGGCGAGGGAGTCGGGGTATTACTCATCCCTGGAGTGCTCCGAATCTGGGGACGTCCTGGACACGGGGAGCTTGGACCTCGAGGGGAGCGTGTTTGCCGACACCCCCTCCCCGGAGCAGGGCCCCCAGGGTCTCCCCATCCGCCGGAAAGGCATCCTC
>NW_008588192.1:0-16017 GCF_000691845.1 Merops nubicus
GGCTGCTGCTGACGTGCCGGGGTCAGGCAACGGAAGACGCCCCGAGTCATCCTTCCTCCCCCATGGCTCCGCGCTCCCTGCCCGCCTCGGTGTCGTCCTCGCCACCTTCCCTAATTACACCCCGCGGCTGCCGGCCCCCCTCTCCCGGCGGCTCCCCCTTCCCGCTTTCCCCGGTACCGCGGCGACGCCGTCCCTCCTCTTCTCCTCCTCCTCCTCGCTGCGTTCTGGGTCTTTCCTCGAGGATCTCATCCAAATAGAGGAGGCGGGAGGGATTCCCCGGTGGAAGCATTAAAATTCATAGCGGCGCTCTCCCTCGCCCGATCCGCTACAGAAATAGCTGCTAAAGGAAGAAGCAAAGCCGGGCTCTGGAAGATTAAACGGGCCGATAAGAAACAGCTGGCTTGCAGGTTGGATCTCGCAGTGTACATTTGAAGGAAGAAATCCAGCTAATCTGCTGTAATGCGTTTACAGTACATCTGCTGAATAAAATACACCTGCCGCGGCCCTACCACAGATTTCCATCTGTGGTAAAGGCAGCTCCAGTCTAAACACGGAGGGAGGATTCTCGGAGACAAACCGCGTTTGTGCTTTTCAGACCCTTGTTTAATCACTGCCGGGCGATATTCAAATGAATTACAGTTTAATGAGAAGCAGGCTCTGCTGCAGGCAGTTCAGGGAGCTGAAATACTCTTTTAGCAAGCCGCTTCATTCCAGACTTTCCGTAATCTGGTATTCGTTTTTAATTAGTAAATTGCATTAAAAACAATGATCCTGCCTTCCTGCCAGAGACTGAGCCTGAACTGTGTTGACATGTGATTCTGATTTAGCTTCTCAGCAGGAGTTTTTACACCTTCATCGCTTTATCTGCAGCACTTGCTGTCCTTTTGAAAGTCTAGGCTGATGAAAGATTAAGAGTGGGACAAGTAAACCCGGAAAAAAAAAAGGTGGCTACCAGTTCATGGGGAAAAGCTCTTCACTGTCTTATGTTACAACTATCAGCTTTAATTCCTTTATTAATAAGTACGAAAATAACTCCTAGGTTACTGCTTCTGGGTTACAAATCTGTTTAATGACAGTGGGTTCATAAGTAGGGAACGAAAAATTACGCCCAGAAGTGCTGGATTTGACACTGTTATGGTTCCCAATGATTTGTTGGGTCATTGCCTTACATTCACAGGATGATTGTAGGATCACATAGTAATAACATATCCTTTTAAACTGTTTTTTTGTTTGTTTGTTTTTGTTTGTTTGTTTGTTTTATTTCTCTCATAATTAAAATTTTCCAAGGGGCTTACACTTGGTTTTGCTGATCTTAATTTAACTTTTAAACTAGCAGAACTTTAATTTTTACATTAATATGCAAAGTATTTATCTTTTTTAAACTATTATGCAGCTATTGGAACTAATTAACTAAATTGAAATGTGATTAGGCATTCAGTGAGTTTTGAATATGTTTTTGTGGTGTACACAGGTAACACAACTGGACTAATTTAGCTTCTTTACACAACCGAGGTGCCTTAGAGTTTGACTTCCCCTATTCGGGTAATTTTAGTTGCCTAACTTCTTCTTACCATATTAGCTTCTGCTGTACTTTACACAACTGAGGTGCCTTAGAGTTTGACTTCCCCTATTCGGGTAATTTTAGTTGCCTAACTTCTTCTTACCATAAACTTGTGTAATACTCTGGCTTTTTCAGGCCTCCCCTTTTCTCCTGTGAAATTGGTAATATTTAATGGAAAAAAAAACCAACACAGTCAAACAACAAAACAAAAAGCCACAACCAACTCTTTTCTTCACTGTGATTGTAGGAATTGTAGTTCATGGAACCAAGCTGAAAATAGATTCCCCAAAGTTAGTAAGCCAAAGACAGACAAAAATTGAGAAAATCGTGTGATAAGAACAAAAAAAACCCCAACAACCTAACACAAGGAGCTTTGGAGTAGTCAGGTCAAGGCAACATGAGATGCAGAGGGAGGCACATGTAATGTCATTGACGTGGTGAGAATACAGTTCAGAATTTTCAGCTGAGTTCAGCTCTTGTCATCATCTGGTAAAACCTGATGGATCTTTAGCCTTGCAAGAGAAAGAGAATACTGTGTGAGTGTGTCAATAGGGGAGAAGAGGGTAGGAAGAGACTTGACAGGTGCATGCCCACTGTAAATAATTTCACAGGCAATCCTTGTGGAGAGGAAGAAAGCCATACACTGGCTATTACAAAATCAGATTCCAATGGTACTTAAAACCTCAACTCACTGGCTAATCCTGGAGGTGCTCACATTTACCCCTGCCATTTCCCCCAGACACCTCAAGTTCTGGCATTCGTGGGGGCATCTCAGACTTTGTCTCTGCTGAGGACTGTCACCAGGTAAACTCCACCAGAATGCACCATAAAGGTACCTCTCTCTTTTTTCTCCTGGTCTGAACATTCCCAGCGTGTCTCGCTGAGTCTACTGTGGGAGGTGTGCTGCTGCTCTCTTTATGCAGTCTTGTGCACTTCCCAAGGGTGAAGCTGTAGGAACTGTCACCCACATCTTTCACCTTCTGAGGGGCTCCTTACCAGGCTGGTCCAATTAATTTTGGACAGACATTTGGAGCACTGCAATTTAACAAACATACACACAGACATCCCCTCAAATACCCTGCAGCCTTGTGCATCCTTCTGTGATGTGGAAACTGTGGTATGAGTTCAAAATGGGAAACATCAGACACCATTTGCAAAAGGAATTTCTTTTGGTTTTGCCTACTGTAAATATTTGTACACAGCAAATGCCTAAGTCCTTAGAACTGAGCAAGAGCTACCACCCATACAGAAAGCATGCCTTAATATATGCTGTGGTAGGCATCCATTCACCATGCCCTCTCTTAATTTAGTTCACAAAATTTTGAGCATGTAAGTTTAGAAGTCTGTTTGTTTACAGTGTTCTATGAGGGACATTATCCAAGGCTCTTTTCCAAATAATGTCAGTAACAAGGCTGATAAAAAAATCATAGTACTGACCTAGCTAGCCCCTTTAAAGAAATAACTGTTATCTCCTCATTGGAAAAGAGTGTTTTTGTGAGAAGGTAATTTTGAAGGTGGCAGCATGAATAGAGCAGTGCTAATATAAATTCTAGAGCCACACAGCGTTGCTGTATTCTGGAGTTAGGAAAGCAGAAGGTCTCACATGACAATTAGTGTAGGCAGAGTTAGGAAATGGCACCCGGCCATTGTTGGCATTCCTACATATTCCTCTCCCTCTGCAGATTTAAATAGCACGTTCATGGGATAGAAATTTGTCCTGGTAACATTGTCCTAATAGCTTTTTGTCAGCCTGCCTCTACATCTTCCAGTTGACAAAAAATGTTAAAGACAGCCTCTTGCTCTGCCAGTGTAGGACTGGGTAACCCCAACGTGTCTGGGGTGCCAGACTGCATTTCAAATCCATCTGACACCTGAGAATTTCCAGCTCTTTGGTCCTCTCTTTTGCTAAGATTTAAATGATTCGCAGAGAAAAAGGCAAAAGCAGTGGAGGCAATGAACTGGGAGCTTTCTTCTGCTGCATTTGTCAGTTGTCTTGAGCCCAGGTAATCTAGGAGGGAGCAGATGCCAGCGCTGGGGAGCATTAGGCAGAAGGACAGTGGAACCATTAACAGGGAGGAGTGTCTGAGTGCTGGGGCTTATCCAAAGTGGCCACTGTCACATGGCCACTTTAACTTTCCAGAACAGGCTTATTTTTAGTAATGAGAATTGTAGGCAGATAAAAGGGATGTGAAGGCGAAGTGCATTACAATTACCTCATCTTCCAAGATGAAGTTGTGGCTCAGTAGGTGAATTGCAGAGGTCAGCTTCTCCTCTCGTTTCTATCTGTGCAGCGCTTCCGAAGCTGAGGAACTTCACTATGTGGGGGTTACCCCAGAATATCACCCGAGAGTGCAATAATCTTATATGACTACATGAATCTGACAATGGTATTTACACTGACGGTTTGCCAGCCTTGCACAATACACTTGTTCTGCATGCTCACACTTTAAAAATAGCTTCCCACAGCACTTCACATTTGTGATTAACTCAAGCTTTATTTATTTCCACGGGAAAATATCTTAAGTCACATCTCAGAGAAATCCCAAATTAGAATTGGGTAATACACCTGAGATGCATATTAAAAAATTTAAACATTCCGTTAAAGAACAATGGTACCTGTCTCCTGTACCAAACACCACTTACACCTAACCAGGCTCTGCAGTCCTTAGCTATTCAGATGCAAGTTGTGTGATATGCAGAGTTTTATCAGGGACATTTGATGTCAAAGATCAGTGAATAATTTCCAAAGGGCTGCATGTTCTCCTAAACAGAAGTGACACTTTGAAAGGATGCTCTGTAGTTCGTTTTTCATTTGTGGGGTTTTGGTTTTTTGGTTGGTTGGGGGCTTTTTTTGGATATTGGGATCCAACTGAAGACACAATATGAACAAGAAAATAGATTTTTAAGAGCTTACCTCAGTTCATGACCTTGTGAATCTGCCTTACTGTATGATGCTCACACATGATTTTGTTACTTAAGCATTAACCATCTCTGTTGACTCTTAAGTGACTGGCTTAAGACTTTTGGAGAGAGCATAAGCTAAAAAAAAATCTATCAATAAATAAAAAAATACGTCTTATTTTATGGTGAAGAAGATAAAAAAGCATTTAAAATATTTCTCTTATATAAATAATTGTGCTGTTTTTAAAAGGATTGAATTTTTTTAATAAGGATAAAATAACAGCTAGCAGGACTGGGACTCTCTCAGTCCTACAACTTCTAACATAAACTGTCATGCAAATATCTGACTAAATGCACTTCAGGATGTCCCTAGAGCCCATCTTCTGGTACGAGTACTTGTGACTACATCTACACACCATGCTGTAAAATAACCACAGGACTTTCTAGCAGCTCCCAATGGTCTTGGTAGTACTAGTTAATGGTTTTAGACATAAAAACAGGATCATTGTATGCTTGGGTTTAATTTTTCTATTTTTTCATATTTAAAGATCTATTGGGCAGTCAGTGATTTCACAGTGATTTTTTAGATTTCTTACACTGTAAGATCAAATTGTCTCATTTATTATTTGCTCTTTTCTTCATCTTTCTAACAAGTTTTTGTTCCTTTTCCTCCTATGGCTCATTTCACATACACTTTTCTCATATGCACTACTCTCTTCATGCTTATAAACCTCTGTATGGGTTCTCTCCTTCCTTCAGCCCCTTTCAGCATTCTCCTTGGTTTTTCCTTCCAAGCCACCCAGTTCTGCCCTTTATCCCATTTGCCATTCTTGGGCTGATGGTTCCCCAGTGCCTGCCTGTCCTTAGGCTTCAGAGTCCTTCCCCACTGTCCATCTTCCAGCCACCTCAGGCCAACATCCAGCGTCTGGATATGAGTCCCTGCAAAGCCATGCAGGCCACAGGACCCAGGAGGATGCTCCTCCACAGCATCCCACCGATAGGGCAGCTCTCCAAGGCCAACACGGTGCTTTCCCCTCAGGAACAGGCCTCCTGGAAGAACCCTGCCATTGAGAGACATGTCTGGCTTCTTTAAAAAAAATTGTATAGAGATTTGTTTTTTTTTTTTTCATAATCACATTTACATCCATATTGAAGAAAAACATCCTCTGAGACACTGAGGGAGGGAGCAGTGTTCACCTGTCACAAATTATGGCATCAGCCATTAGATGAACCTGTTCTCCACAGGATAAACCAGAAACACCCCAGGAGGGACCACGAGACACCCCAGATGCTTTCTGCTGTTCCTCACTATGCACCATTGCAAAAGAGGGCCAGTGAGGAATTACAGTGACTTGCTATTTTGGATGCAAATAGCATGAGTGTTCAGTAACATCAGTCCTACAACCTAGGGCATTAAAATGCACCTAGGTACCACGTTACGCTGTTCCAACATTCCCAGGTGAAATGAAGAAGCAGCAAATAAAAAGACTGTACATGGAACATAGAAGATGTTAAAAGTGCAGAAGCTGTAAGGCATAAAGAGATGAATACGCTTGATGTACTTGATCCAAATGGCTCTGAATCTTTTAAGTCTTCACAAATACTTCCACTTGTGAAAGATGCCACTCCCAAGGATGCCTCAGACCCTTCCTGGAAGGAGAGAAAAGCCATGATCTCTCAGATGCTCAATGGTACTTAGGATGCTGGAGTAACCAAGCAGTGAAAAAGGAGCTGACATTGTGAATGGTAAGATGAGGCAATAAAAAGTAGAAATTAATGATACAAAGGTCTCACTTCTGCAAGAAGATCCTGAGCAGTTAAGGTGGGACTGTGCTCTTACATCAGTATCGCAACTGCTTCTAATCCTACTGCTTTTAAAAGAACAGTCATCATGCCTGTATACAGATTCCCCAAAAATGATACACAAAACACGCCGACATCCAGGGCTCTGTAACTGATAGTGTCAGGAATGGGTATGCTGAGGTCAAGGAAGAGAACAGAAAATGCAGGAGTTTCCTCTGCTTTCTGGACTGCCTTCCTCAGCAATCAGCCACACTGTGGGAGCTGCAACACCATCCAGAGTGGCCCAACATTTCTATATTGTAATTTCATGCTTTTTTTAGAGCTTCTTAGAGTGTGAGAAAAAAATAAAATTTCCTTGTGAGCAATGTGGATATTTGTAGTTTTTGTAGATGCTATTAATAGAATTATAAGCTCATGAATGCCCTTTACTTTCATGTAAATTTAGTTTCTTCCTGATCATAAGATAGATTCATCAGAGCCTTAAATAGCTGATTCTGGGGATGAAATGCAAACTCCTCTTCAGGGTCGCTCTGAGTGACTACAGTAGCCTAGCACAGTAATTAGATATTGGATGCTGCTGAGCACTGAAGCAATGCCTAACTTTAGGAACACTCTTAAATCCACACCTACTCCACAAGGCATTTAATAATATTCTTAAACAGTGCTAAATCCTATGGAGCTTTGCAGACAAACATTTTCATACACTCCTTGCTCATTTGGCACCTAGAAGAAACAGAAATTACCTGGAAAGCAGACAGTGCAGGGACTGAGTTATTTACCATTTTTTTGCCTTACTTCAAGTGAGTAGATTATTTTTTAAAATCCTGTTAATGAGTTCTTTTCTTGTTTGTGTTTAATATTTATTCTGTGCATTCTGATAGTCACTTGTCATTTCATCTCATACTAAATGAAGAAGTTTCATATGGAATTATCTTTTGCTTTTGTGTTAAACAAAACCCCAAGGTAAAATAGCAGCCTTCCCATACACACACAGGTAACTGCAATTCAATTCTGTGTTCAGGACAGAGATTCATTGCAATTTACCCTGCCCTTCCTCTGATGCTTTGATAAGAATTTGGAAAAGGAGAAGATAATACCAGTGCAAAGCTCCCAACTGCATATGGTTTCCACTTTAAAACAGATGGAGGATTCAGTGTCTTTTTAAATCTATTTATTTACTAATGAGCATGTGCATAAATGTGGGTTTTAATAGTTTTCTGGCATCAGTTTGTTAATTGTGTTCACCTTCAGGTATCTCAACATCAAAGCTAAAGAATTACAGCCTTTCTAGAAGCACAGCTTCAGTTAAATAGTTGATATGTATTCTGAGTAACTAATTATGGGCTTATTGCTTTAAAAAAATGGAAGGATGACACGGGATCATCTCTTCACCTGATACTCACACAAAAAAAAACCTCTAGAGAAGAACACAGGAGCTGAGTGTTAGTGTTAAATAACAGCTCAAAGTAGTTTGCTTTGTCCCTTAATACAAATTTTCCTGGGAATTCCTTAAGGACATCTGGAAACCTTTTAGAATGCTGATTTATAAAGAAAGTCTGTCACGATTGTTTAAGCAGCACATCTCCCAGGAGAGTGGCGTATCCACCTGAGGTGCAGAGCAGGAGAGCTGTCCCGGTGGAGGCTACAACAGGGCCACCCTTCTCCTGGCAGGAAACACGACGTGTCAGGGGAGGGTCCCTCTGTACTGGAGAGAGGAGTGCCACCTACTGAGCGGCCAACAAAACAAGCGCCTAACACCAAACGGCACAGAGCTGCTGGCAGCATCACAGCCTTCTGCAGCAGGGCCTTCATTCTCCTGAAGAACAAAAGCTAAACTTTTCAGTCTGAAATGGAAGCAATTGTTTTGTATCTCTTTGGTATTTTGTTGCAAGTCAAGAGGAAAAGTTATAAAGAACCGATTTAATAGTTAAAAAAATCAATTAAAACATAGGTCATACAGTTGATACTATGATCTCTCTATATATATAATCTTTTCTCTCTTTCAGTACTCTGGATGTCTGAAAATCTCAGACAATGACTATCTGGAATCAAGCTTCTTTATCTTGGCTGTTAATTTCCAGGAAAGTGTTGGGTTTGTTTGGTGTTTTTTTTTTTTTTTTGTAGTAACTTTGCCTAGCCGTTTTTTGGTTATGGTGGTATAGTTACACAAGAGCAGCATCATGATCTCTATATCTTTTCTCTCTTTCAGTACTATGGATGTCTGAAAATCTCAGACAATGACTATCTGGAATCAAGCTTCTTTATCTTGGCTGTTAAATTCCAGGAAAGTGTTGGGTTTGTTTGGTTGTTTTTTTTTGTAGTAACTTGTCCTAGCTGTTGTTCAGTTATGGTGGTATAGTTACACAAGAGCAGCATCACTCTGACAGGACAGACACCTTCTAATGTGCCATTTTGTACCCTTCCCCCTATGATAATATATTTTCTGATCCCATTTCTCAGATTAGATATAAAATGCAAGCCACAGAAAAGAAATATCTGTCACAAATAGCCCAAACGTAAACAAATCCATATATACTTGTTTCAGTCCTGTTTCCCCCTACACAGAAAATTCAAACATATCCGTATCTGTGAAACATTTTCCATAGTCCAGCAGAGAAGATAAGTCTCTCACATTCAGACAACTGAAAATAATGCAGCTTCAGTGAGAATACTGAAAAATTAACTGTATCATGTATTAACAGTAAGGAAAGCTAAAAATGCTCATTGTAGTAATTATAAGTTGCAGCCACTGCAGACAAGTATTAAATTCATTAGGACTATAGGAAAAAAAAAAAGTTTAGAGTTGCAAGGAAAACTATAAACTTTATTTCCCCGTTTTCCAGTGTTTCATGCCAGGTAAGATTCTTGCTGAAGTTTTTGAAGTTGTCAAATCATACAGATTAGACAGAAGTTTTACTGGCTGATACAAGGTAATATTTCTGAGAAACACAACACTTAAGCCATCATAAACTTCATCAAGTTATGTGCCCTTGAATACACTTGGTTGTTCTAGCACAGGAAACAGCAGCTGCTTGTGTACGTGTTAAATTCTCTCAAGAGTAACACCATTCCTGTTCAAGGAAAGGAAAGAAACTTAGGGGCTAGATCAGCTAGAAGTGCTTCCTGTATTCAAGGTGCCAAAACTAAACAAGTGAAAATGGAGTTGTTGACAATGTAAAAATACAATGACGGAACACCTGAAAGTTCAATCAACACTTTTTCCTCCTTTTGTTTTAGGTCCAAACTTCCAAAGGACTCACTGTCAAATCCTGGAGCCAGAAAGAAAATCTGCCTCCAATTTCCGTTGTTTTGACAGAAAACAATCAGCTTGCCAGCATGCAATTTCTTTAAATGAAGGAAATTCAGGAACTAAACACAAACCCATCAGGGATGCTTTCACTTCCAGCAGAAGAAATAAGTGGATTCTCAGCAAAAGAAAACAAATAGTTCAAAAAATACACGTGGCTTCCTTGATCCCTAAGCAGCTATCATCTTGTTCTCAATCCAGAGTTAAAGTTTGTCCTGCCTTTTAGCCTGTCTCCCATTTGTGCAAGTCTCACAAGGATCAGTCTGTCAAAGTATCTGACTCTTGTCCAGGAGCTAAATCTGTCCTGAATAATTAAAAGCCTGAAGTAAGAGCCTAAACTGAGCAGAATCATCCCTACAGTAGGAATAGGACTATTATTCCTAAATGGGTAGTCAAGATCTTACACATTTGACTCTTTCATAACTTTAAACATAATTTCTAGATACTTATGACATACTGCCCTCTGGAAATACCTTCCATATTTTGCTACCACTAAGGCTGAACAAGGCCTTGTGCAAATACCTCAGGCTATGATGGGACTGAATACAGCAGTCTGCTGTACATCAGAGAATGCTTCATTCCTGACTGCAGCTGATAATGGCACAGATGAACTTCCAGTCAAGAAGCATCTGCTTGTTCACCTACTCTGAATTAGATACACAAGATATACAGGTAAGAGTAGAAATCCACATTTTATATCCAAATAACAGAAAATGGTGAGTTCATCACTAAGCATGGCAAATGTCCGGAAGAAAAGGGACAAAGTATGATCCACACTCCAAATCAACCTACTCTAGGTTGTTCTTTTTTTACATATTCATTGTGGCAAAAATTATTTTCTCAATTATGTAAAATACATTGTGAGATAATATAAGCTGTTAGAGAGGATTAGAGTGATTATCTAGTTGGATACTTGGAAAACTGATCATCATGATGCAGCTGAATTTCTACTTGATGTTACTTATACCTCTAGAGATCTTGAAAATTACAGGAGGGGTAATGTGGGGGTAGCAGAAGAATGCAAAGTAATCCTTCTGTCCCGACTTGCAGAAGAAAGGCACTGAGTGAGCAGGAGCTGCAGAGGTGTTCCACTGTGCATACAAGGTAGCTGAGGATTAAGTTCTGCACACACTGCTGAGAGGTTTGAGGTGGAGCATCACCAGTGCAGCCAGGCTGGATCCTGGGGGCAGCAGAATCCAGCCCTGCCTGCGCACATCAGGATCCACGGAGCAGTCTGTGCACAGGCTCACAGCAGAAGGATTTGTTTCAGGTTCATGACATGTAGTATCTTGACATTCTGATGACATTTGTGCTGTATGTTTAAACTGCCTCGGATGCATTCAGGGACAACACAGGGAAAAGTTTGCCACCTCTGAAGATCAAGGACTGGCACTGTAAGGTAAGTTTTAATTTGCAAAATCTCTACCCATTCAGAAGACATACAGCTTTCAGAAGGTAAGATGTTAAGGAACAATGGGTGGTACCTGCCAACAGGCACTGAATACCCCACCCAAGCCTCTGCCAGCAGGAGATCACAGCCATTAAAACAGAAGGCAAAAAATTCATTGAAGTTAACTTTATTCCAAAATATGTATAATTTACAGGACTAAATAAGTGCTTCATTTGTGAACAGAACATTTCAGTACTTGTGAATAACTTACTAGTAGCTTTGTGTAACACTCCAGTTTCCAACAGAGGGAAATATGAAACAGTATTTTGGCACAAGGTTTTCTCTGCATGCATTAATATACTTAAAAAGTTTCACAATTACTAGGGCAACATTCCTTCTTTGGGATTGTCACTCGTAAAATAGGTCTAAGAAATGAGTGCTTTTGTGTGCTCATTGCAAGCTTACAGCTTAAAAAGCAAGAATTAAACATGGACATCATTTGAAAACTAAATATGTCCACTAAATCAAAATCCCACCAGTGATGAGAAGAAAAAATATTTTAAGGACATTCCTCAGCCTTATCGAGATTAACTCACACATGCTTTGGGGAAAGACTCACCCATGAGAGTTGTTACTCACCCATTCCAAATAATTACAAGTTTAAATGAGATAATAACAAGGTGTTAAATTCTGTAAGCTGAAAAAAATATGGCTTTCAGATCTGGCTTTATAATAGATGCACTTGCAAGTATCTGTAGAGAGAAGTACTGTCAATCTAGCTCTGCATGCAAGTACTTGAAGCATGCATGTAAAGCATTTGTTGTGAAATACACAGTTTACATCATCACAAGTCATCTATTATATTCCATTGCTAGTTATGTTGAAGATAGTGCTGTAAAGCCATCACATGAAAAAGAACCAGAAGCAAAGGGCTTCTGTTATTTAATTCAGCAGTTCCTTCAGGAGTTTCCCCCATTTCAGGCCGTCGGATGACATTGTCAGTGAAGTGGAAGAGTCACACACACAAACAGCCTCAACCTGACTGCAAGGCAATGCAGAGTTGAACAATGTTGTTCCTTGAGTCTGTTCATTGCATAGCAATGGCATTTGAAACAAAACTCAGTCATGCTCTAAGCAGCAAATCCTTCTAGTACACATTTAAATTCACAGCAACTGTTAAAAGAAAAGCAAAACCAAACAACCAAAGAAACAGCAGATGCATGTCTGCACCACGCACTGAAGCTTTTTCCCACTGAACAACCCTACCCTCGTAGTGTGCATATAAAGCTATTCATGGAAGTCTGTTCACAGTGGCCTGTCCTGCAAGAACGCAACCATAGCAGCACCTGAAACCAGACATGGAGGAAAAAGCTTGCGAGGCCCAGGATGTAAACAACGTTTTGGTGTGAATGTATTTGGAACAGTAAATTGTACATGAAGATCATGTTTAAAAACCCAACACATCAGAAACATTAAAGCAAAAGAAGCTGTACAACCTTAATGACAAAGGCAAGTACATTTGGTTCACCTCCGAGTTGTCGTTTCAGTAACATATTCTTGTACAAGTTGAGAACCCTACGTTGATTCAGTATCTATTGACTTACTCTATATTTGAAAAGCTATTAAAAAAACCCTAACACCCTAAGATTCCAATCCTACCAACACTTACATCTCTACCCAGCCTCCAAAAAAAAAAAAAATCAATTCAGAACTGACTAAGCACGTGGGCATGTGTTAGCAGGATAAGGATTTCAAACAGTGGAAGGTAGTCATCTCTGTTCTACTGCCTCTACACAGTCAAGGTACATCTGACTAACAGGGAAATTCAGCCTCTTGTTTTCCACAGGAAAAAAAAATAAACTGTAAAGACTGTTAGTTACATACATTAAGTTACTGACACCGACCGAATTGCTCAAAACTAGATGAGGTCTCACAAGGCTTGTTTTACAGCTGTTTAGTTTACAGCTGCAAGTATGTATTTTGGTTTTTAAGATTTCCAGTCCTATGGAAGTGACCATTTTCTAGACACAAGCAGCTTTGCATAGCTGAGAATACACAGCATTAGTAAACACTGACTTTAAACTACCTATTTCTCAAGGCTGATATGAAGAGCAGGGGGAGGATGCCCTGCCTAGCCAAAGCAGAAAGAACTATTTACAGGTGTAGTAACAGAAATGCAAATAAAGCCAAGAATAAAAGAAACATCTACCTAGTGTCATACAGACTTCTAGCACTGTGACAAACATGGAAGGCAACAAGACAGACCTCTAATTTTTCAGCTGTTTGGTGCTTACGTTCTCATAGAACCCATGTCCCAAATTCGCTTTGTTTAATTTGATTTTTTTAAACACTAGAGAGAAGCTCAAGTGAAGCTACCAAACTACTAATGCAGTTTTAGAGTAGCATTACACAGGCATCCAGCTCAAGACCCAACAATCACAGCAAAAGAGAATTAAGCAGGAAATGCAGAGCAAGTACAAGTAACATTTAGTATCACTTCCAGCTAAAAATGTGTGCTCAGAGTACACAGAAACTGATGTTACTTTTTATAGCAGGTCAAATGGCAGCAGAGGATACAAAGAGAATAAGCAAAGTAGGCAGTCACTGCTGACCAATACTTACAATAGGGACAGTGCCTTGAAAATCAAATCAGAGACAAACTGCAGAAAAAGGGAGATAAATACCATTTTAGTACTACCAAGAAATAGCTCTGACTAAAGTTTATTTTTAAAACAATGGCCAAAATAGAAAGTTAGATTTGTTCAAATTTGAAAAATGTGTGATACTCAGCAACAGTATTTCAGATCAGGTTTCATTTGGTTTACTGTGGGATTCAGCAGACTGTGAAGTCTGGCAGCAGTCTTCATGTTTGCACTGAAATATTTAATAAATCCAAACTGAGTGACATACGCCAGCAACATCAGATCCAAATCTGTTTCTGACTTTTCTAATTTATGGAGAAGCAAATTTGTGAAGAAAGAAGTTAATTTTGATCAGAATGTGCCACTTCCCTATGACAATGCAGACATATTTAATCATTTCTTAATACTATGCTTTCAATAAATAGCTTCATGTTGTAATACTGTGTTTGCCTAATTAAACCTCAAACTATTTTAAACCCATAGGATGAGACAAGGGCATGGTATTTGCACATGCTAATAAACCACACAAAGCTCATCAATACTTTTAATTACAAAGTACAAGAAATGAGTAACAGTTACATGGAAGGTTTGTGTGGACACAATCTTACATTTTTTTCTGATAGTCACTGATGTTAAAAGCTTTGGCTCATGCTATAAGAACATGGCAATTCTCATTCTGATCTGTAAATTAGTTTTGAAGTTCTTTAAATGCTAGCTCGTCTCACAGATGTCTAAAATTCAAAGCTTTCTGTAATTCTGCTCCTTATCACCTAGGATTCCCTCCCTTGCAGAAAGAAGACTTTCTGAATTCAGAGGTAATGAACTGTTTCACCCTTCTGCATTTTACATCTGTGGAAAATGCAGTTTTCCACAACCTGATTTATATTTATAGTAACTGCTTCTCTTTCATGCATCAGTACAGATGACTTGCACATGGGAAACACAGAAACTTATGTCTGAAGAAATGTTCTCTGGTGCTTTAGCCAGAGGGAAGAAAGAAGGAAGAACACTTCAGCACCTGTAGATGCAATATTTCTAGTGAAGTACTGCAAAAAACTAACCTAATTTTGTCATTTTTCTTACTTCCCAGTTTCCAAGTAGGCAGGTAAATATGAATCAGTTGTATTTTCAGAAGAAACAGAGTTAGAAGCAACACCTGCCTTTCTTTAGTATGTCCCACTTTTAAGGTCAGATCTCTAGGCATTGTGAAAGTGGGGGGACTTTCTCCAAAGCAAAATTAGGGTACCCCTGGGGGGCACAGCAAGATTCCTTTCTGCAGTTTCTTCAGCCAAAGACTGGAAGTGTCTGAACACACACCTAGAACTGCTGAAAACTTAAACAGGCAACACAGCTCTAGTTCCAGGAGTTTTTCAGTAGGAAAATACACGTTCTGGGGTTAATCTAAGGAGATTATTACCTGTTAAAGCAGAGCTATTTATCATATTAGTGGCATATGGCAATTTAAGGAGTAGTAGGAAGAAAGGACAAAAAAAAAAACCAGATAGAAAACTATTGCTCATTTTCACCAAAACAAACTAGCTGCAGTGGATGAGTAACTTAACTCCCACAGCCTGGAGGTGAGGATATGAAGCACAAAGCACAGCAAGTCTTCAGAAACTAAGGCTTGGATGCACATTTAGTGCTGGGCTGCCTGCTGAAACCCTGGCTAAACCCGCAGCCACTAGCTCTCCTGTCACAATGGGTCAGTGAAGTCTGTAACAGGCCCAGGAACTTGACACAAAGACACTCTTTTCATTAAAGCTAACAGAAGCTAAAACCTGTCAAGGACACCACCAGAGTCCTACATTTTGCAGGTATTATAGTAGAAGATAAAAATTAGTTAAGGCCAAATTCCAACATACATTCACAACTGACTTTTTTTTCCACACAAATAAAAAAAAATCCTAGCAGTGGTACGAGGGGCAATATGATCATTAAAAAAAATTCAAAGAGGTCACATTTCTTCTCTGAAAAAATCATTTTGTCTGAATTTGACTGCACTCAGAAAAACTCTCTAAAACCTGCAAATCCACGAGCAAATGCAAAATACAGCTGTTCTAAAGGGCTTCTGTGAGCTGATCTCCCAGCTCCATTGCACTGATTCCAGTTGTTTCTGGAAGCAGGAAGTCCAAAACCAGGATTCCAGGTGATTATTTTAGAGAATTTAATTTCATATTTCTAAAAATTTCTCTTAAAGTAATAAAAGTATAAACCACTGTAACACTTCTCAACTTGTATCTTAATAAAGCTAGAAGAATTTCAGCAAAACCAAATCATTCCAGTCTTTGAGGCACACACACTGTACATTTGCATCTTACAGACAGAAATAATTTAAGCAAATCCCTCATGAAGACTCTAAAAACGTTAGTCCCGTTTATTACACCAGCTACAAGGACAACATACCAATTTTCCC
>NW_008588192.1:16048-21148 GCF_000691845.1 Merops nubicus
ATGTATTCCAAGTCCTTTTCCTACCCTTCAAAGGGCATCAGTGCCACTCAGAGGAAAAAAAAAAAAAAAGTACTGCTTCATACATATTTTTAAGAATAAATATATTCAACAATCCAAGAGTCTGTACGTGTCTAGTGTGTTGGACAGGTATTTGGAAAATACCAACTTTTATGCAGGAGAAAGAGCTGTGAAGGCATAAAGTAAGAGAAGACAATACGGCTTATTATGATCACGCCGGATTTAAAATACAAGCTACTAAAAAAAGTAAGCAGAAGTAGCTTACACTAATAGAATCCTCCCCCGTAAGTTCAGGGAAGCATCTGAATTGGACAGGTCAGGGTTTTGGTCCAGCACACTGGAACCCTATAAGTAAGCCAGGAATAGATAGATACATACAGAACAACTTTTAAAGTTCTTCTGTTTAAATGAAAATAGTATCAGCTTTGTAAAGAAGTTTGGGGAAAAAACATAGGCACCACATGGGTTTTGTTTAAGGTTCAAACGTACATTAAGATGTCACAGTCCCCCTTCCCCCATTTATATACACATAGCTTATGTAAAGTTACATAATCAATAGAGTACCTTCAGCATGAAAAGCCTCTCAGGCCAACTGCCCACGATAACTACATTCAATAATGTGAAGTGGCTAACTTGGTCAAGCCATCTCCCCCACCCCAATAAATTAATTTCACACCACAGGAAGCAGTTACATTACAGAGCACTCAATGGCTGGGCTTGTCAGAGCTCTGAAACAAGGAGCACAGCTCTTCACAGGTCTGTGTTTCTACCGAACTGAACTGGGACTCCATTGTATTCCAGGCTAAGTCAGCCAGAAGGAAGTCATCCATTGCTGTCTGCGTCTCATTGCTGGTGAGGAACAAACTCCCTAGGTTCTCAAAGCAGCTATCCATAGTCTGTGTTTCCGCACTACTGAGCTGGACTTTGCTCTCCATGTTCTGGGTAGGTATGTTTTTAGTAGCTGGATATACTTCTGTCTGGGTTTCTGTATCAGACGAATCAGTACTCATGGAGAAACTAGACTGCTTCAGAATACTTCCTAAAGGCAGATGGGCATTTGTGTCCAAAAAGAAATTCAAGTCTGTCTGTGTCTGTGTATCAAACATCTCCAAACCTAAGAAGTTGGAATTTCCTCGGCAGCTATACGATTGAGTGGCACTATCTGAAAACAAGAAATCAGTCTGAGTTTCGATGTCCAGTGACTCCAAAACTGGCTCAGAGTTCAGGGTACCGAGCTCACTTTCTTCAGTCTGAGTTTGGATATTGGATGCCGAGAAGAACTCCTCAATGTCGAAGTCTATTCCTGTGCTCTGGGATGGACCAGAGGGCAGATGCGTGTCAGCATTAGTACTCGTCTCAGACAAAAGCCCACGATTATCCAGTGTCTGGCCAGGCATGCTTCCTGAAAAGATGTTTTCCAGATCACTTAGTAGGTCCATTGTCTGGGTTTGATTATCCGTCGTATTCTGAGGTGGAAGTATATTAGTCTGTGTATTGAAGGTGATAAGAGATTCAGACTTCACTGTATCTTGGTTCAGGCTCTTGCAATTACTCCTCTGCAGCAAGGTTTGATCTATATTTTCAGGCATTAAATTGTTTTCTGGAAGTTCAATGTGAGTTGAAACATTGTAAGATGAATGGACATTGTCAAAGATGTCACTGCACATTACTGCCTGGTCCATTTGCACCGTGTCCTGTGTCCTACTCGTTTGAGTCTCTCTAGAAATGCCACACGTTGGAAAACAAACCTGACTGAAAGCATCAGTCTGAGCAGCTATGGATGAGGTCAGTTTGGATGCAGGCAGCAGTGTCTGTGTCTGAACACTGATGGGTAATGAAACCTGTGAACTGAATGACAGATCTGTCTGAGAGCAAGAGGAAACAGAAGAACTGGGAGTCCAGGCTGCAGCCGGTGCAAAGTTCTGTGAAATACATGACAAGTCAGTCTGTATATTTATGGAAGAGATTTTGTTCTTGTGAGAAACACGCCCCATCTCTTGCCCTGTGCTGTTCGATGTAACCTTGTCCAACTCCACCTGGACACCAGTACTTACTGGTTCACGATCACCAGAATTTGTCACTTTTGAAACAGGCATACTATCTTTAAATACAAGTGTTTCTGCCTCCAGTGCTGGAATCAGAATTCCTATGGATTGAGGCAATAAATGAACAGTACTTACAACTGAACCTTGATTATCAACAGCCACTACAGCGGGTTTGACGGCAGAGTCTGTTGCAGACACATACACAGGCAAGTGAGCGAGCTGCATCACTGGAAGTTTAACCAAAGCCACCTTGGGCTTTGGTAGAAGCATCTTCGGTGTACATTTTGGCTGCATTTGGTTCATGAAGTTAGAACGGCAGGAGCCTTCAAGAGAGGCCACTAGCTTCACTTCAGAGGACTCCAACTCCTGAGTGCCAGGGTTACTATTGTGTGTATTGATGAATGCTTCCTTGGCTTTCTCTGCCAACTGCTGATTATGTACAGAAGTTTCCATTTTCCTTTTCTTACTAGGAGGATCCCTGTGAACACGAGATCAATAATTTATACTCCTTTCAAGCACAAAACATCTGCCATCCATTCTTTTAAGGCATTGCATTGAAAATATAATCTGAAGTCTCAAATGAGGCTGGATATGAGAAGATAACTAATCCCAAATAAAATGTAAAAGGACTTCAAGAACTTCCATTTCATACAATTTCATTCCTCACTCTCCCGTTTTAAAAAAACATAAAAAGGTTGCCTCCTTTATGAAGACCTATTTCTAAATGGAGGTGGAAGTTTAGATGGTTTCTTCCCCCTTGTACACTAAGCACTTTGATCTGAAGATAGGTTTGTTACTTTGATGCTAACTCAGACTGAGTGTTGAAGGGACATGGAAACTCAAGATACAATTAACTCTTCTTGACACAAAACTTAATTTTGCAGCAGTTGAATCTCCCAGACAGACACGCTAGGCCTCAGGACCCAGATCACCCTTTATGAAATACATGTACACATTAAGACAAATATAAATCTAAACATGTATATATTAAAAAAAAAAATCCATTAATACTTGTAAAGAGAACTAGACTACAGAGGAAAATAAACTGAACTGCATTCCACACTACAGTTACCAGGTATAGACGTTTCCAAATCATCTCTACTCTCACTGAACTGTAAAAGCAGATGCAACAAGCACCACTTGCACTTATGCCCCATAGTGCAGTGTCATCTATACTTATTTTAGATGTAGAGAAACTTGATCTTATTGATTGGACAACCATAATTGCCTTCAGCAAAACAGGAACAAATAAAAGCAAGAGAACCAAGAAACCACAAACTGCTTTACAGCTACAACAATGTGAGCCTATTTCCAATTTAATCGACAGAACGGAGACAAAAAGCCGGTACTTCGGAGCCAGAGGACTTGGTGATGAATAGAAGGATCATTACTTAACTGCTTCCCTCTTACCTGTGTTCTGCAGGAATTTCATGGCCAGTTCTGTAAATGTGAGACAGTAAAGCTGTTCTGCTGGCATAAGGGCACCCGCAGGTACACTGGAAAGTCTTGCCGCAGACCTCTATGTGCCGTTTCAGGTACCATTCCGTACCGTAGGAGTTACTACACTTATCACATTTGTGCTTCTTCTCAGCATGCATTTTCATAAAGTGCTGGAACACACAATGGAAAGTAAACATCAGCTTTCAGCTAAGATACAAAAAAAATAAAACTATGTTTAAGGGAGATATCAATATTCTCATTTTTTCAGTTGTTAAATAGCATTGAAGAGTAGAATTAATTTTCTTTTAAAAGTCTCATTAGGGATATGTTACAAGCTTGAAGAAACCAACAGGAAGACTTTTAAAGCCTGCAAATCTGCTTGTGCTCTGTGCATCTTAAAACACAGATAAACGTTTATGCGTCCTAATGCTGGAGGTTTTCCATGGGCATTAACAAACCTACAGGCCAATCTTGCCAAGAGCGCAGTAAGTACATGTTGCAACATGTGCACGCTCCTGAAGAGCTACAACTGAGCAAACAGCCTGGAGTCAAACAGGCCAACTACACAGCAAACACCACAAGAATTTTTCCTTCTGACTTAGGGCATCAAGTGCCAGCCCATCTCCTGTGGTCTCCCCAACGTATCACAGGCAACCAACCACAGAAGAGTGCTTTTTCACTCACTCATGTGGAAACAAGCCTTAGATGTTTTCTTGAACAGGTAACTAGTAAACAAACGTATTTTAATACCAAAGCAGAGAAATCTCTTAATTCTTCACCACTTGAAAAAACAATTTAAAAGCATCAGCCACATTTCAAACCCTTATTGGTTGCTCCCATGAATACCCCTTCCTGCCTTTTGATCCTTCTCCATCTTTTTAGTTTGTGGAGAGAGGCTGTCTTCTAGTTTAGCAGAACATACTGGCATCTGTCTGATCAAAAGCTTCAAGTCCTCTAAAGTCAGCATGCAAATTCATTAACCATATGTCCATGTGGAGTTTTTGCATACTGTCCTCCAACTTCTAGGTGTATGCCAAGAGGCTTTGCTCATATCTAAATGTAAAAGTGTACATTCTCTGGAGGCAATCGGGACCGAATCAGTACAAAAATAATACTTTAGGAAACAGGAATACCTGTTTTACAAGAGAAAATTGAGAAAATGGTCTGTTTGGTCCTCTAGGGCAGCCTTCAATAGGACAGCAGTAGAATTTCTGTGAAGTTTTCAAACCCTTCCTTATTGGTGCATTAAGTTTTCCATCCTGAAAAAGAACCAGTTGAGAAGTTGATGATTCTACAGGTTTGTGTATTAAGGACAACATCCAGAACACACATCAGCTTTGGCTCACTGAGTTGACACTCCTCAATGAGTCCCAGGCACATTCCTAAGAGATCTGAAACTCAAATAGAGTTTTACACCTATATGGATGCTACTTCACAAATATACCATCAAAACTATTATGTGAAATTACAACAGGCTCTACAGAGTAGTGGTACTGTACTATTTACTTTTACCAATAGATTGGCTGCCCCAAGCCAACTGTAACCACCTTCAGTGGCATTTGGGCCAACCCCCTTTCCCTCAAGGAACAATGTGAAA